>NC_133336.1:40619073-40919073 GCF_042186555.1 Aquarana catesbeiana
TGTTTATGTCTTTCTATGCAGGTATAATGCGGGGCTTAGTCTGTAAGGGGTAGGAACTGATGTGAATGTATAGCATTGTAAAGCGCTGCATATATTTTTGGTGCGGTGTAAATACCTGTAATAAATAAATATTTTAAATGGAATGGGCATTCTGCTGCAAATGTGCTTAGTGTTTAGGGACTCAGAGGAGAATCCGGTCATTTACCCTGTGAAAGTTATGTGACCAGCCTCTCCTCCAATCATGGAGTTCTTTCTGCCGTGTTAAGCAGATGGAACTACATGACCCACCACAGACAGAATCTTATGAATATGCAGCAATGCGTAATACACACTCACCTGCCACTTTATTGGGTAAACCTTGCTAGTACCGGGTTGGACCCCCTTTTGCCTTCAGAACTGCCTTCATTCTTCATGGAATAGATTCAACAAAGTGATGGAAACATTCCTTGGAGATTTTGGTCCATATTGACATGACAGCATCACGCAGTTGCTGCAGATTTGTCAGCTGCACATCCATGATGAGTATCTCCAGAAGGTTCTCTATTGGATGAGGTCTGGTGACTGTGGAGGCCTTTGGAGTACAGAGACCTCATTGTCATGCTGAAGAAACCAGCGGTGAGATGATTTGAGCTTTGTGACATGGTGCATTATCCTGCTGGAAGGAGCCATCAGAAGATGGGACACTGTAGTCATAAGGGAATGGACATGGTCAGCAACAATACTTAGGTAGGCCATGGCATTTGTACTAAGGGGCCCAAAGTGTGCCAAGAAAATATTCCCCACACCATTACACCACCTGAACCATTGATACAAGGCAGGATGGATCCATGCTTTCATGTTGTTTATGCCAAATTCTGACCCAACCATCTGAATGTTGCAGCTGAAATCGATACTCATCAGACCAGGCAACTTTTTTCCAATCTTCTATTGTCCAATTTTGGTGATCCTGTGTGAATTGTAGCCTCAGTTTCCTGTTCTTAGCTGACAGGAGTGGCACCCGGTGTGATCATCTGCTGCTGTTTCCCATCTGCTTCAAGGTTCGATGTGTAGTGCATTCAGAGATGGTATTCTGCATACCTTGGTTGTAACAAGAAGTTATTAGAGTTACTGTTACCTTTCTATCATCTCAAACCAGTCTGCCCATTCTCCTCTGACCTCTTACATCAACAAGGCATTCTCCTCCACACAACTGCCGCTCACTGGATATTTTCTCTTTTTCGGACCATTCTCTAAACCTGAGAGATGGTTGTGCATGAAAATCCCAGTAGATCAGCAGTTTTTGAAATACTAAGGCCAGCCTGTCTGGCACTAACAACCATGTCACGGTCAAGGTCACTTAAATCCCATTTCTTCCTCATTCTGATGCTCAGTTTGAACTTCACCACGTCTAGATGCCTAAATGCATTGAGCTTATGCCATGTGATTGGCTGATTAGAAATTTGTGTTACCAAACAATCGAACAGGTGTACCTAATAAAGTTGCAGATGAGTGTATATGTCCATGGACATTGAGGCCGCCATATTTGGCCACTGCATAATCAGATTTTGCTTTTTTTCTTTGTCATTCTTTGTTGTTGTTTTTCACAATTCAGGTCCATGAATTGATTGACTCACTAAAAACATCTAATGTTGTTTCAACTGTTGTTAAGCAGGCGGTGAGACAAACACAGAGCTCCCTCTAGCGGTTAATCTAGAAATCTCTATATTTAATACAACAACAAAAATATGGTAAAGCATTAAAATATGAATTTTTGGCATAAAAAAATCTTTAAGGCAAAAATGGCAAAAGTATCTCAAAAACCTACTCACTAAAAGACACAAGATAAATTACCTTTAGGTACTGGCTCAAAAAAACACATAAATACCACAAATCTATGTTTTGATAAATAATTTTAATAACTCATTCACTCAGTCAAGATATAGTAAGGTATGTAAAACCAACTTTGACTTTGAATAATATATTGTAATTTCAAAATACTAAACATGTAAACATATTGCACGTATAATTACCCAGTAACACACCTCCTGTATTAGAGCTCCCCCACTTTGCATGAAGGAGCACAGGGGTCACCTTTGGACAGGAGCACTGTCAGTCTGGGGGAGGTGAGTGTAAAATGTACTAGCAGATTTAGATACACTAACAAATTGTAGCCAAACTCCAGCTAACACTTTATAATCAGTTACAGCAATTTTTTTTTCTTTTGAGGTAACGGTTTTACATAAATAAAAGCTGTAAGCACCTCTGTCAGTGGTAAATGGTTTGCCTCAACCTTCTAACTGCAGGAGAGCTTGTTCTGTTGAAAAACATCAGACTTACTGGCTGGATCATTAGGTGAAAATAAAAGAAAGAAAGCCTAAAAAAGAAAACAAATCTACTACAGCTAAGAATTGGTAAGCTGCAATATAAGAAAGGTTTGCTTTTTTTGGTCTAATACCACTTTAAAAAGATTTAATTTGTTTTTAATGTTTCTGAAACATCACATACTTGCATACCCCAAAGATAAATAATTTGCTGCCCACTTTCAAAGTTTATTCAATATTAAATTATAAAATATAGTAGGGTTGCACTGATACTAGTATCAGTACCGATACAAAGTATTTGCACAAGCATCGGTACTTGTGCAAATGCACCGATACCTGAAACCAATACTTTCAGGCTCCTTTCTTTGAGCTGTCAGTGGGTCTCCTCTGTTGACAGCTGAAGTGTTAAAGAAGTCCAGTAATGGCTGTCAAAAAAAAAAGCAGCCGGCAATGTTTATTAACAACATTGTTCAGCCGCTGAAACACTAAAATAAAAAGAAACATTGGGGGTTATTTACGAAAGACAAATCCACTTTGCACTGCAAGTGCACTTGGAAGTGCAGTTGCTCTAAATCTAAGGGGTAGGTCTGAAATTAAGGGAAGCTCTGCTGATTTTATCATCCAATCACGTGCAAGCTAAAATGCTTTTTATTTTCCTTGCATATCCCCCTCGGATCTACAGTGACTTTACTTTCAAGTGCACTCGCAGTGCAAAGTGGATTTGCCTTTAGTAAATAACCCCCATTGCTTCTTTTTGAATATTTCTGTTTCTTCATCTGCAGATCAAAGGGACGAACAAATGTTTCTCTGTTTAACCCCTTATAAACCCTTAATTTACTCTAAGCCTTAATTAACTCCCTATTCTCCTCCATTTAATTATTTTCCTGCTTTTTTTTTTTACGTCTATTTTATAAACGATTAAAGCTTTTTTTTGTTTGCTTTGTTAGTAAATATTTTACACATATTTTAACATATATTTACACATTTCACAATGAAAAAGCGCAAAATTAAAAAAAAAAAAAAAAAAAAAATTTTATTTGTAAATTACTTTTCAATGCTTTGTACCATTGCTGACAGCTGAAGTGAAAACAAAACAGTTGCGGTTGGTATCGGTAATTGGTATCGGGGAGTACTAAAAAAAAAGTATCAGTACTCGTACTCGTTGTAAAAAAAAATGGTATCGATGCATCCCTAAAATATGGTATGAAATTGAATCAAAGCCAAATCAAATGTTATTGAATAAGCATAACACTCCTTTCTCCATAAAGCAAACATTAATCTACATAGGGTAATAACTCATATAAACCAATCAAAAATCACCTTTAAATACGGTAAACTTGCTGCAGAAACAATCTAATTGGTTGGTGCGGGTAATTGCTCTTCGAACACTTTTATTAATGTCTCCTGCCTTATTAAATGAGCCTGGATACATACATGAACATGGCTGTCCTTTTGCTCTATATTGCTTTAATCACCATGTTCTTCATTTTCCACATTTTTTCCTCTGGCTGCAATTGGCCAGATATAACAGTACAGCCCAGAGTTAATATCTGCTTCTGACACCAATGGGCATAACGATATCCTTTGCAATAAATCCAATATAGCTGGCTACATACCTCAAATAAAGCCGAGCATTTAAATTCCCACAATGCGCGGACAAGGGGCCTCCTTCCCCAGTGAAAGTCCAATAAGAAACAAAGGTGCAGACATGTGTGAATCCTCTGAAATCTCCTTTATGGTAGCTTACAAACCTGAAAGGGCCCTAATCACAGCTCAATATTCTGTGCAAGCCATTACATGATAGAGTCCAAGTCAGGAAAATCATTCAAGCAACATCCCCAGTTGGATATGTACATCCCCAACATGGTTACTAGTTTATAAGAAATTGGACTGATGGGACATTTAATGGAGCTTCTAACGATACTGAAAATTTAATTGTATAATATAAAAGCCAAATTAAACACTCACCTGACATCCAGACTGGATCTTCATGTTAAGTGGTTAGTCTTCAAACACTGCGTACCTGCATGTGCACCTGTTTATTTCAACAGAATATATCACTATTGGAAAGTTTACTTAAGCAAAACTCCAACTACTCAATATTCCGTAATTTAAAAAAAAAAAAAAAAAAAAAAAAAGAAAGAAAAAAAGTCTCGCTCTCTCCTTCTCTCTCTGGAAACAGCTGTGATCCTAAAGTGTAGTGCCAGTTGGCAAAGACAAAGCTGACTGCCAATTGTAGCATATTGAACTCAAACTTCTCTTGAGCAGCAAGAGTTTCAAGAAGAATTAAGTGAAACTTCACAGAATGTTATCAGATTGTAACTTTAAAATAGAATGAGCCAAATGGTTATTAAAATTCATATAAGGGTCTGTGTATGAATTAAATAAAATGTTCAGTTATTTGCATTTAGATTGCAAGCTTTTCTGAAGCGTTTTTTTTCCAGTGATTCAGAAGAAATTTAAAGTGGTGTTCCACCCGCAAATTATTATTTTTTTTTAAAGTCAGCAGCTACAAAACACTGCAGCTGCTGACTTTTAATAAGGACACTTACCTGTCCAGGGAGCCTGCGATGGCGGCCCCCCGAGGCCGATCCATCCATCGGATTGGGTGCAGGCAGCGCCATTCTAATTAAGGGAAACAGGCAGTGGAGCCTTGCGTCGCGTGGCGCTTTGTGAATGACCGGCTGACTTCTGGGACACACATGTCTCAGAAGACATCGGAGGGGCTCGCCAAAGAAGAGGATATGACGTCCTGTGCCGCTGACCGGTTGGATCGGAATTACAGGCTGTACTTCATATAAAGGTAAGTTAAAAGAAAAAAAATGTTTTTTGTTCCCTAGCCAAAAACGAGGGGTGGAGAGGAGGTCTTTTGTTTAAGACCACCTCTCAAAAGTGGGTGGAACTCCGCTTTAAATTAGATGCAAACCAAAATGCTTAAATCAAAGTTTTAACATGTTAATATTATTTTACCACTTCTTGTTAACAGTTGGTGTCATTTCAAAAGTCCTTTTAAATCTGTTTAAAGCGGTCATAAAGTCTTAAATAATAAATAAATAAATAAAACCCCATGCTTCCCCGCCGATTAATGGCATAATGTGCTAACATGCACCACATAGTAGCACATTATGGCAGACTTACCTTTTAAACAAAGCCCTCTCACTGCTGCCAGGGCTTCCAACTTCACCCGGTCTTCCTTTCGGGTCCACCTGCTCAAGCCGTTTGAATGGCCAAGCCGTGATGATGTCACTCCCGCCCATGTGCACTGGAGACACAATCGCCGCACTGCGCTCTGAACTGACGGCACACTCAGTTAATACAGAGTTCAATGTGAATGCACTGGTGACGTTACTGGCTGCTGAAATTGTGAATATTTTCTTTTTTTTTATATCCAAAAATAAGTTTTTATTTAGAATTCAAAACATACAGTGCGTGAATATTTTCTACATGCTGCAAGTTTAAAAGATATTCACTGTACCTACGGGTAAGCTATATTATAAGCTGGCCTGTCGGTACAACTGAAAAAGCGTACCTTACTACCGTTGTAAATCTGCATCTTTCATCATAATAATACTTGGTGATCCTTCCATGAAGGGCCTTGCTCAGGCACTTCCTGATAAAGGGTGACAACGTTCTGTCGCTGAATTTCAGTTGTGCTCCTACATTGTCACCTGGCTGTCACATGGGCTTTCAATGGAGACTACAAGTGGTTGTTTAAACACAAACGTATTACACAGACATGGGCCGCTGTTGTCAACATTAGAAAACCCGCTTTAACCACTTGCTGACCATATAACTTACATATATGGCAACAAAGTGGCACAGCTGCACCGGATCACGTACCTAGTACGTGATCTGACACTTCCGGGTCTGGGGCACACATGTGCGCAGCTGGTGGCCCGCTCCCGCTGTGATTATACACAGTGGGAGCTGACTGGCGGGTACCACGGACTCTGTGTCCACTGTCACCCGCCAATCCTTTGGTACAGTGGGAGGAAAGCGGTCTACCTATGTAAACAACGCAGACTGCCATTCTGTCAGTACAAAGATCCTGTGTTTCTGCAAAGCAGGGACACAGATCTATGCCATCCCCTAGTACAAACACCTCCCCCACAGTATAAAAACACCAGCTAGGCAAACTGTTAACCCCTTGATCGCCCCTTCCCAGCCAGTGCCATTAGTACAGTGCATATTTTTAGCACTGATCACTGTAAAAGTGTCACTGGTTCCCAAAAAGTGTCAAAAGTGTCCCACTCTAAGTCACTGATTGCCACCATTACTTTATAAAAAAAAAAAATAAATAAATAAAAATATCCCAGAGTTTGTACTCAAAAACTAAAACTTTTGTGCAAACCAATCAATATACGCTTATTGGGATTTTTTCTTTTTTTATCAAAGACATGTAGCAGAATACATTTTTTCCAACATTTATGAAGAAATTTGATTTTTAATTTTTTTTTTTTATTGGATATGTTTTATAACAGAAAGCAAAAAAATACTTTTTTTTTTCAAAATGTTCAGTCTTTTTTCATTTATATCGCAAAAAATAAAAAAAAAAACACAGTGGTGAGCAAATACCATTAAAAGAAAGCTCTATTTGTGTGAAAAATGATATAACTTTTGTTTGGGTACAGTGTGGCATGACAGCGCAATTACCATTTACAGTAGCACAATGCCAAATAGCATAAAGTGGCCTGGTCATGAAGGGGGTAAAACCTTTAGGAGCTCAATGTTAAAGGCTGGGTTTGGCCCGTCCAACATTTGCCAAGAATGGACAAAAGAACCTCCTTGGGACACCAGGACAACAGTTAGGAGCTAGCAGATCATACCCTGTCCTTTATGGGTTGGAGCTCTGCTCACTGTATTTAGATCACTAACACATAGGCTTTGTTTACGAGTCTCAGGCGCGGGTGATGTGACCGTACAATTCACAATGTTTACCTCTAAGGATGCTTTTAGTATTCAGAAACACACTTATTTTTTTTCCAACTTTATGAAGTTAATATGTTTTTCCTGCAGGTAAATTGCTACACAATAGTTGGGCTAATAGAAGAAAATTTCCTGGTTAATCACAAAGCACTAGATTAAGTTAATACAGCCGTTGAATGGAACAGGTGGCAAAACAATGCTGCATTTTAATTTCATTTATTAGGGAAAACAGTGGCGAGTCATGTACTTTCATCGGTCCATACACTGAAAACATTCCAACCTGACAGCCGCTTCTTTCCCATGAATACATTTTCAGGTTAACCCTCTGACTGCCATTAAAGGATCCTGAAATAGTTTTTTCCTTTAAAACTGTATCCTGACTTTTATTTGGCTGAAGTCAATTTAGGCTGCGTTCACACCTGAGCGTCGCATTTTTGAGTGTTTTTTTAAGCGTTTGTATGCGTGTTTTTTTACTGCTTTTTGAGCTTTGGCATTTTTTAGTTAGCCAATGGAGAAAAATATCATGTTTCATCATTTGTTGCTATGTTTTTCAGCTTTTTCATCCACTTTTATTCATTTATTTAATATTTTTCGTACTTTTTTTGTAAGGGGTTAATTTATTTATTATTTATTTATTGTGTTAGGTTCGGGGGTTAGGGATAATAATAGGGTTAGGGTTTAGGAACAGGGTTAGGGGGTTAATATTAGTGTTAGGATTAGTGGTTAATATTAGGGGATAATATTAAGGTTAGGGGTTGCGGTTATTTTATTTATTTATTTCAGCATTCATTATGATTATTATTTATCTATGTATTTTATTATTAATTTATTTAATAATTTATTTATTTTTTCTTAATTAGTGCATTTGAGCAGAAAAACACTCAAGAATGCACGACAAAACACTTAAAAATTTTGAATCTAGCGTTTCCATGTATTTCTTTGGAACGAAAAAATGCTTTAAAAACGCACCAATCTGCCCAATTTGAGCTACAAAAAAAGCTCCAGAACTTTTTTGAGCTTCGGGAGACTTGTATTGGAGATGTGAACCAACTTCATATAGAATAATTGTTTTTTTCTCCTCCAGCATTTTGGAGCTTCAAGCTTTTAGCTACAAAATGCCGAGGTGTGAATGGGGACTTAGGGCTTGTTCACTACGAGCAGCGACTTGCATTTTTCCACACTGGATAAACAACAGTCACTGCAAAGGCACACAGAAAACAATTGTTGTTTTAGAAATACTACATTGCTTTCTATTGCAGGAAGGATGTGTTGTGTGGATTCTTACATGTAAGCCTGCAGTCACACTTGTGTAACACGTGTTGTGAACACATGCAAAATCATGCAATTCTGTGTGAGTTCCTGAAATATGCAAAAAAAAGTGTGTCGCACTTGCAGCGCCATTTAATTTTAATGATACCCCAAACAATGGCAAGCAAGATGCCAAAAGGTGTAGCAAATGCAGCAAAACACGTGGCTATAAAGACATGCAAAGTATAGACACTTGGACTTTTTTGCAGTGTTTGTCATGTGTAGGGCAGCCCACCGAATGGAAAGAGATACCCTCCCTATTCGTTGCTCTTCTATAGTGTGAGTAGAGATAAAGGTTCCAAGGTACCTTTTATAAGTTATCTTTGTACTCCAAATATTTTATTTCTGTCAGGTGCTTGGCTAATTCCTATTCATTCAATGCTGTGAAAGCCATCTGCTCCCTCTAGTGTTCTTTAACTGAAATTACAAGTGTTGTATAAGGTGTTTCATGTCAAAAGGCCATTTCCTTAATATTCAAGAACCACTATTAGGACATCCAATGCAATTCCCAATCATGTGCAGCATGGAAATAAAAAAAAATAATATATGAATATTTATTTTTCATCCTTTTCTTTGCTGTTGCTTCTCCTGACGATGTAGAGCTTGGTTGATAGTGGATGGTCCAGAACTTCACACTGAGCTTTTCTTATCGGAAAGCCTTAGGGGATGATTGGTTACTGTCTGTATTTTACCACAGAAACCAAACACATCCAAAAAGTGCAGGGCCAGTGTCAGACAGGCTGAGATAAAAGAAGGAAGTCCGCTCAAAAACTTATGGAATAAGTAAGTCCCCAGAAACTAAGATCCTGTGATCCTGCACACACAATGCTAAAAGTATACTCCAGCCACAACTGACCACTCAGCCCCGGCAGCTACAAGCTTCAGATTGTTAGACCTTGTTCACACAGGCATCCTGCAGTGTAATCCCATGCAAGGGCCATGTTTGCACACACAGTAATGCACAGATGTTCCATGTATTCCTGTGCAGGCAGTCCCATTCATGTCAATTGGAAAGCACGGACACAGCCACTGCTTCTAATCTGACATCACCAATCTGACACTTCAAGCGTTCGCGAGCCATGCACCTATACACATGGCCAATTGGGAGAAGTGGCTGTGTCCACACAGCCGCTGCATCCCAATTGACATGAGTGAGACTCTGTTTTCCCTTGGCAGATGCCCCATCAGACGGAACGCACAGGGCGGAGCCTAGCAGTGAGGTCATCACATCCGTTTAGAGAGCTGGCAGGCTTTTACTTCTGGCTTTCTATTTGCTGGTGAGTACATACGGTTACTTTTTTAAATAAACAGTTCAATCGGAGTTCCACCCAAAAATGGAACTTCCGCTTTTCGGAATCCTCCCCCCCTCCGGTGTCACATTTGGCACCTTTTAGGGGGGAGCAGAAACCTGTCTAATACAGGGTTTTTTGCTCCCACTTCCGGGCATAGATAGCTGAGCCACCCGTGGGTATTCTTCCGGCGCCTTCTCCGTCCCCCCCGCTGTCTTCTGGCAGACACACAGGTCCCAGAAAACAGCAGGGACCAGTGGGATAGCAACGCACGAGTCGCGTATGTGCAGTAGGGAACCAGGAAGTGAAGCCGCAAGGCTTCACTTCCTGATTCCCTTACCGAAGATGGCGGCACCTCCACCCGAGGGACAGGTCGGCTTCGGGTGCCGGCATCACAGGCGCCCTGGACAGGTAAGTGTTCATATTTTAAAAATCAGCAGCTGCAGTATTTGTAGCTGCTGACTTTAAAAAAATAAAAATAAATTAGGCGGAACGCCGCTTTAAGCGCTTCAGTATCGGCATTTCCTTGCTCTTTCCATGTGGTTTGAATGATATTATCTGGGGTATGAGGAAGCAAATTTAGAAAGGATCCAAGTATACTCTCTGGAAATTGAGGGGGCTGTAGGATGCTCCTATGAACACAACATGGTTTTTGTCTGAAAAAAAAAAACGTAAGAGCAAGACTACGCATGTTCAGAAATGAAAGAACACATCCAAAACTATTCAACACATGATGTCACTTCTGAAGTTGAATTCTGTCATACGAGAATTTTCTCGTATGACCTCTTCTAACCTCTTCACTTTTGACATGAGACTAGCATGCAATGAATAACAGACGGACCAAAAATCTGATCGTGTGTACGAGGCTTTGGTTTAGTCAGACATAAATGCAGTATAGTCTGAACTACATTTCTTCTCTCAGTTAGTTCCCTGTCTACACTTATAGTTCATAAAAACACTTGTACCGCACATCAATCTGGAGAGGCACACAAAAATTGCATGTCTGAAATAAAAGCATTCCTAAGCAGAGTCAGATCATCCACAAGGCAGCCAGAAGATTAGAGCTCAGTGGATGTCCAGAAGGCCCAGCTGCAATCTTCATGGTTCTACAGTAGACAGGAGGGGGGTAGTGCAGTTGGACAATGCTGTCACCTGTCTGGCATTTTACAAAGGAGGATGCACCTGTAGACAGTTGCGGTTTGACAGGGCCCTGCCAATACAGACAATGCAAGTTCTCTGTGTCTTCTGCAATCCTTATCAATGTCAATCAAGAGATGGGGGTGGCAAATCTGCCGCCTTCCCTAGGGCCCTATTTGGCCTTAGTCCATATTTGCTCTTCGTTAAAACACACTAAACTCCATGCACAAGGGCGTAGAAATTTATTGTATGCATAGTCCAATTTGTTTTTTCTTTCTATAGAGCAGGGAAGGATTAGTATTAAAGTGATTGTAAACGATCATTTTGTAAAACAACCCATTCAGTTTAAAACCGAAATGAAAGGTAAAACATTTGTGTATAGATATAAAAAATAAAATAAAAATACAAATTATAAATACCCTTTTTTTTTTCTTTTTTTATAAGTGATCACATTCTCTCTGTTCTCAGCTGCATAAGAGCTGGGAGGGAGGAGAAACAACAGGACACTGAGCTTCCCAGTGAATGGCTGTGCAGGGGAGGCGCGTCAGGACAAGTCTGATCATTGGAGGAGAGCAGGCTGAGTTCCCAGCATAGCTTAGAGAACTGACCACATCAGTTTTTAATAGTAAAGCAATGGGACTGGCAGGAACACCAGGTATTTCACACAAAGGAAGCAATTCAAAGAGAACAGGAGACTTTCTCATAAAAGTACATGGTACATCAGACACATATCAGGAATATGAAATGCTAGGGTAACAAACACTTTAATTTCCATTTTTTCTGGTTTCTGTGTCCCCGCTAGGTAGAATCACCTTCACTATTTGTTCCCACATCCATTATTATAGAGACAGAGAGGGAGATTTACTAAAACTGAAGAAATCAGAATCTGGTGCAGATGTGCATGGTAGCCAATCATCTTCAGCTTGTTCAATTCAGCTTTGACAAAAAAACCTGAAAGCTGGTTTCTATGTAGCTGTAACAGTTTTGTGAGCTTTCCAGTTTTAGTAAATCTACCTCAAAAAGTAATAGAATATCCAACATTTTAGCGGTGTCACCAGAACAAGAAGTGAGAGTAAATCTTCCATGGTGGACAACTGTTTTAGTGACTTTCAATCCTTGCCTATGTTCCAGTTTAACCTTCCTGTCGGTATTCCCGAGTGTGGCTCGGGGTGAATTTTCAGTACCAAAAGCGCTAACCCCAAGCCACACTCGGGATCGCATCGCAGGATTTAGGCAAAGTTACTTACCTTGTCCCCAGGATCCTGCAATGTCTCCTCGCTGTGTGTGCGAGCCGTCCTCCTCCGGATCTATCACAGTGCCGAGCTCCGTTCCCTGCGAGCGTTGCGACGCACGGGGACAGAGAACGGCGCCAAATTCAAAAAGTAAAAAACACACAATACATACAGTACACTGTAATCTTACAGATTACATTATTATATCAAATTATTTCACATCCCTTTTGTCCCTAGTGGTTTGTCCAATGCCCTGCATGCACTTTTATATTATAAATAGTTCTTTCTGCCTGCAAACTGGAGCTTGTCCATAGCAACCAAAAAGTGTCCCTTTATGTCAAAAGCGGTTTTAGACCAGTTAGAAAACAGCGATAATAAATTAGAATCACTTGCAGAATTGAGTGATAGTGATTTGTGGGGAAACTTCGTCATCAAACACTGAAAGTAATGACAGCGACAGTTCTGCAACTGAGCAAATTTCAGTGTTTTTGATTTGATTACATTATTGAATATTTTTTATTATTATTATATTATTATTTGTTATATTTGTTTATAGTTATTTATTATATTATAATTTACGATTTCGTGTTTCAAACTTTATCATACCCGAGATGTCTACTAGACTCTTGTTTGGACAGATTTAAGTGAGTTATTCCTAATGCCGCGTACACACGGTAGGAATTTCCGACATTAAATGTTCGATGTGAGTTTGTTGTTGGAAAATCCGACCGTATGTATGCTCCATTGGACATTTGCTGTCGGAATTTCCGACAACAAATGTTTGAGAGCTGGTTCTCAAATTTTCCGACAACAAAACTTGTTGTCAGAAATTCCGAGCGTGTGTACACAATTCCGACGCACAAAATTCCATGCATGCTCGGACTCAAGCAAAAGAGCTGCATTGGCAATTGAACTTCATTTTTCTCGGCTCGTCGTACGTGTTGTACGTCACCGCGTTCTTGACGTTCGGAATTTTCGACAACATTTGTGTGACTGTGTGTATGCAAGACAAGTTTGAGCCAACATCCGTCGGAAAAAAAATCCACGGTTTTGTTGTCGGAATGTCCGATCGCGTGTACGCGGCATAAGAATTACAGGCCTACAATATAAAATGCCAAATTTCCATGCAAAACATTGTACCGCTTTCAGCATCAAAAATCTGACATAATCATACCGCCAGGGAGGTTAAGCTGGTGCCACGACCACTGCTCCAGGTTCCCATTTCAGGGTGGCTCCTTTCTCTTGCAGTGTCCTATGGAGTTACAATTGCATGCAGGGACTAGAGCTGTGTCTCCCTACACTGTGTGCAGCAATATAAACACACAGCCCCATGGCCTAGCATGGCAAGGCACTCCCTGCTCCTCCTCCCCCTCCTGTTTCCAAGCTAACAGACTGTTTTGAGACTGCACAGTCCACTGTTATATCTTTCCTGTGAAGGTAGGATATTACGGAAAGCAGAACTAAGAGAGCAGGAGCTAGTAGGACTGAATGTTGTAAACTTACATTGTCGGGGCAAGAATTTTAGCAAATATTTTTCTGAGTAATATTTATTTTATTGTGCTCAATGTGTTAAGCACTATTCAATTTTCTGCAGATTTTTGTCTTCAGATTTACCAAAACCATATAATATGAGGTCAAACTTTAAGCCTAGGTTCACATGGGAGCGATCTGTCATGCGATGTGAGAGATCAATTCACATGACAAGTCGCAGCCTTTAGGCGGCAATGGCACTGTTCCAATTGGTGCGACACCGATTTTGCGGTGCCGCACCGATTTGCAAAAAAGAAGTTCCTGCACTACTTTTGCCGATTTCCGGTGCAACTTCAGTAGACATCTTGTGCATGAAGCCACACAGATGTCTATCAAGTTGCACCTGAAATCGCGCTGACCTTGCTACTATGAAATCGCGCTACTTCAAGTGAAGTAGCGCGATTTCAAAGTAGCATCAATGTGAACCAGGGCTAAGAGTTTCAATTTGTACGCAATCAGGCAGGCCCTTGCACTACGTGGTTTTGGTAAATCTGAAGACAAAAATCTGAAGAAAATCTAATAGTATGTATGAGGTCAAGGGTTTAATACTATAACAAAAATGTGTTGGCCCTATATACACTTTAAAATGTATTTTACAACACTCGGGTTCTGAAGTGTAAACGGATCCAAATAAGAGTACACAGCTCTTGTTTTTCTTAACACATTTACAATGTACAGTTATATAGTTCATCTATTTATATATTACTATACTTTAACGTTTATGTGTCACTGCATTTATTTACTCATTTATTCTATATGCTTTGCAGACCCAGGAAATATTTTGAAAGCAGAAGGGTGAAAGTGTATAAAATGCCCCTACTGCTGGCAGCGAGCTTACTCAGTACCGTCAAACGGCCATATAACAGTTCATACAGGACTTAAGTGCAGAATAAAACCACCATAATTGCTGCAACGCGAGCAGAACATACTCATTGAAAAGGAGAGAAGTTTGCAGCTTGAAATGAGGGAAAAGTGGTTTTGTGAAAAGAAAATACACTTGGTAGGTGAAGTAATTCAATCTTTATAGCAGTCACTGCTTCCTCAGCTTTGCAAAGTTATCAAGCACGGCGCTCAACTGACGCTAATTTGGGGGTTTGCTGATAAATTATACATTAGAAAATAATATTGTCTCTGTAATGATCATTCTTATAAGAGTCTGAAAATGGAAGTAAGAGCAAAGTTTATAGTGGTCAGACGTACGGTGAGGTGTTATTGCTACTACGGATTTTGAGTATATGAAACAGAAACGTGGAACCCCAAATTTCCAGCATTTTACAGTCATAATCTCTTCAAGGAAGCTGAAGGAGCTGTGCTGAGAGAATTTTAAACTGTGGGCAAAATGCAGTATCTTTATATGTTTACACTTATTCAGTCCATGTACTCAGTGAAGATTATTTATCCATTTATCCTGTTTTAGTGTTCTTTGTGAAAAGATTATATCGGTGAAGGTGTCCCTGTAGGGTGCCACATCCAAATTGACAAGACAAAATAGAGAATCCCCCAGGGTGGACTTTTAAGGCACTAACATAATTTGTAGAGAAAACATGTATTTTATTAAACACAGGAAAAACAAAATATATTGGAATGGTTACAATGGCTGTACGCTAGGTACAAGATCACCACAATGATTGACCGTAAAATTCTCGTAATTCACCCGACGCGTTTAAGAGTATCTATGTCTCCTTCTTCAGGGATGTTTATAAGGAGGTCAATCATACATGTAAAATGTAGTAATAGCAGAAAGTCAAATACAGGGTATACAAAGATGTACAGTGAACAATGTTATTTATAGTATATATTTTGCAATAATAATGAATAATGTATAGACGCACATATTTTGTGGAGATATTGTAGACAAGACATTCCAATAAAGCTATTTAAAAACAAAGACTATAACCGCAAGTGTGTCTCCAGAAATCTGCCTGTAAGGGTACCTTGTCTTTCACAACATATCAAAGTATACCATCAATTGAGGATTGAGTACAGCCGGGCTAGCGTGAGAGGCGATGGACAGCTGACAATACTGAAGCCAAAGGAGGGCGTAGCCCTGTAGGTAAAAAAGTAATGAATTGTAATGAGGGGCGTATTAAATGGTAAGGTTCAGCTTAGCCTTCATCACCCCTATAAGGGAATTTTTTAAAGAATGTGCAAGCAAGAGGTATACAAAGATGATGTTATGATAGTAAAAAATATATACATATGTAAAATAAATGGGAATGATGTATATACGTATGTATCCTAAAAAAGGTCAGATTGTTCAACGCAATATCACAGTCCCGCTATAGGTTGCTGATCATCGCCATTGCTAGTAAAAAAAAGATCAATATATACAAATTCCAGTATACATCCCATAGTCTGTAGACGCTATAACCTTTTACGCAAGCCAATCAATATACGCTTTATTTTTATCAAAACCATGTAGCCCATCTATCACAGGTTTTTCCATTTCCTTGGAAAAACTAAATTAAATATTTGGGTATAAAACTTTCCAATACACTTAAAGAATTATACCTTAAGAATTATATACCGATGCTGGACGAGATCAGGCAAGAAACTAGAAGACTATCCTCGAGACCGCTTTCATGGATTGGTCGGGTGAATGCGGTCAAGATGATACTGACCCCAAAAATATTATTTAAATTCCAGATGCTGCCTATACCACTCCCTCAATATTACCTTAGAGCTCTAAGGAGCTTGATAGTAAAATTTGTTTGGGGCGGCAAAAAACCACGTATCTCCTACGCAGTCTTGAGCAGGGGGAAAAAAACAGGGGGTTTAGCCTTACCCGACTTTAGGAGGTACTATCTAGCAGTCATACTATCAAGGGTTATTGATTGGTCCAAAAGGGACTCGGAGAAGAGGTGGGTGAACGTAGAACACTATATGAGCAATACTGATTTGGGAAGGATTATTTGGAACCCCCCCAAGTATAGAGCACTGGGCACAAACACAGCGGTATTGACACTTAACACTCTTAAACACTGGGATTTGTTACACATTCAGAATAAGTGGACACACAATTCACCTTTGATTTACATGAAAGATAATCTGTATTTCGAGCCGGGGAGGAGGGAGGTGGGAGGGAATTGGGTAAAAGGGGAGGGAATTCAACTAAAAAATTTTTTACACAAGGGGAGATTACGCACATTATTAGATTTAAGGTCAGAATCGGGGTTGGGGTCTATAGATGAGTGGAGGTATCTCCAGCTCTCGCACTTTATAGACAAATTACCAAGACCACTCAGAAGTGAGGAGGAATATAGACCACTCGAGCGGCTATGTGTGAAGGAACAATCAAAAGGTGTTATATCACAGATATACAGGATTTTGGGAGAGAGTCTGGAGCTGGAGGTGCCCCCATATGTCAAAAAGTGGGAAGGGGAGCTGGGGTCACAGTGTAGTAAATCCACGTTGGAGAAGATATTGAAGTTGGTACACTTGGTAGCACTTGATACCAGGAGAGTTGAATGTCACTTTAAATGCTTATCTAGATGGTATGCCACCCCAGACAAATTAAGTAAAATAGATAAAACCAAATTCAATCTATGCTGGAGGGGGTGCGGTAGCTTGGGAACTATGGCCCACATGTGGTGGGAGTGCCCCGGCATTAAACCTTTCTGGGGAAAAATCATACTATTGTCCAGGGAAATAACAGGAGAAGTTATCGCCGAAGATCCATGGGTGTGTCTCTTCCACGGTACAGTAAAAACAAAGAAGAGCTACCTATCCTCTATTGTCCCCATATTGCTGGAGGCAGCTAAGAAGCAGATAGCTATAAGATGGTTAGATCCAGCTAGCCCAAGTATACGGGATTGGCTCCTTTGCATAAATGAGACATACAATATAGAAAGTGTGGATAGCAAGGGCATCTCACCAGATGAGGGGGTGGTGCGGGAGGGCAAATGGGAAGGTTGGCAAAAATATAAAAAGACCTGGAGTTTCGTGGAGGAGGTAATAAACACCATATAAAGGGTGGACGGGACGGAAATTGTTAGATACACATGGAGGCATCAATTGTATCCTTTGGATCCTTCTGCAGGAACAGGGGGGGGGGGGGGGGGAGGGGGGGATGGTTTGTTGCATGATGTAATTGCTAATGGAATTTGTATTTACCTGTGCATTGGAGGGGTTTGGTTTTGTATGTGAAAAATTTCAAATAAATAAAGTATTTAAAATAAAAAAAAAAAAAAAAAAAAAGAGTATCTATGTCTCCTTCTTCAGGGATGTTTATAAGGAGGTCAATCATACATGTAAAATGTAGTAATAGCAGAAAGTCAAATACCAGGTATACAAAGATGTACAGTGAACAAAGTTATTTATAGTATATATTTTGCAATAATAATGAATAATGTATAGACGCACATATTTTGTGGAGATATTGTAGACGAGACATTCCAATAAAGCTATTTAAAAACAAAGACTATAACCGCAAGTGTGTCTCCAGAAATCTGCCTGTAAGGGTAGCTTGTCTTTCACAACATATCAAAGTATACCATCAATTGAGGATTTTTGTACAGCCGGGCTAGCGTGAGAGGCGATGGACAGCTGACAATACTGAAGCCAAAGGAGGGCGTAGCCCTGTAGGTAAAAAAGTAATGAATTGTAATGAGGGGCGTATTAAATGGTAAGGTTCAGCTTAGCCTTCATCACCCCTATAAGGGAATTTTTTAAAGAATGTGCAAGCAAGAGGTATACAAAGATGATGTTATGATAGTAAAAAATATATACATATGTAAAATAAATGGGAATGATGTATATACGTATGTATCCTAAAAAGGTCAGATTGTTCAACGCAATATCACAGTCCCGCTATAGGTTTCTGATCATCGCCATTGCTAGTAAAAAAAAGATCAATATATACAAATTCCAGTATACATCCCATAGTCTGTAGACGCTATAACCTTTTGCGCAAGCCAATCAATATACGCTTTATTTTTATCAAAACCATGTAGCAGAATACATATTGATCTAAATTGATGAAGACATTTGATTTTTGTTTATATGTTTTATAGCAGAAGGTAGAAAATATAGTTTTTTTTTCTTCAAAATTGTTTTTTTTTTTTTTTTGTTTATAGCGCAAAAAATAAGAACCGCAGAGGTGATTAAATACCACCAAACTCACTATTGGTGGGAAAAAAAGGGCAAACATTTTATTTGGGTGCAGTGTCGCATGACCGCCACTATTTTCAGTTAAAGTAATGCAGTGTGTATTGCAAAAAATGGCTTGGTCATGAAGAGGGGTAAATCTTCCGGAGCTGAAGTGGATAAACAATGTTAGCTTTAATTTGTTAGTCAAGTCCATCTAAATCTATCCTCTCCCCAGATTGACAATGCTGCTATCCAAAGGTGTCTCTGTTGCTCGGAGACACCAAACAGTAACATAAAGTATGTTACTGGCCAGATCACCAGATGAAAACTAACACAAATACCACATTTAAGAATTGGTAAGCTAAAATACTTAAAATTTTAGCTTTTGAGTTTAATATCACTTTAAGGCTGCTTTCAAAGTGAAAGCGCGGGCCGTTAGCGCTAAAGCGCCACTTCTTTGAAAGCGCTGCCCATTCTTTCGAATGGGCAGGGCGTTTTGGGAGCACTAAATACAGCACTCCCAGCCCGCCCCAAAGATGCTGCTTGCAGGACTTTTCGGAATGTCCCACATGAGCACTGCCCCAGACTGAAATGAATGGGAGGTGGTTTTCAGGCGCTTTGCAGAGGCTATTTCTAGTGCTAAAGCGCCTGAAAACCGCCCCAGTGTGAAAGGGGTCTTAATTAGCAAACTATATTGTAGGTGAAATAAAACATATGTGTACAAACTCTAAAAGCGGACCTTCCCCATACTACTCCCCCCTCCAATTTTTCTGTTAACTCCCGCTTACCAGGAGGTGGGTTGTGCACAATTCAGATACTCACCACCCACCCAGAGGGTCCAGCATTGTCCCGAGCTGCCATGTTGTTTGTAACATCATCAAGAGGCCCACCGACTCTTCCAGGTTCAGTACACATATATGCGGCCCCACTGGCCTGGGCTTTTTTCCGTGGGGTCGCATATATGTATATCCGTCTTTGTGCTAGGAGCTCTCTGCACAGCACAGAGACCAGGGTCTCAGCGGGAGCCACGGGCCCCATACTAACGACAGGTTCTGGGTCACCTGATTGCTGTGATAGTCTCTGAATGGCTATCACAGTGAACAGTCACAGTGAAGACCGCCCCTGTGCTTCTTTCTCTATGAATGGAGTGGAAAGATACATTGCATCTCTTTCTCTCTCCATGCAGAGAGAGATAAACAGACAACTGTGTAAAAAAATAAAAATAAAGAAAAAAATACCTAGATCAAAGTTTGATCTAGATCAGTGCCAGGGTTAGTATTTGGGTCAGGTAAGGGGCAAAGGTCAAGTCCAGGGTCAAAGAACAGTATATTTTGGCAGAATTAAAAAAAATTAAAAAAATTTAAATTAGTGTCAGTGTGATTTAGGTAGGATAAAAAAAAAGCAAAATTAGCACTATTGTTCCTGGGCTGTACTATAGGTACAAACCACAAATAACATACACATATGTGCGATCGTCAGAAAAGAAATATACAGCTACATTTTTAAAAAATATATTTTTATTATTTTGGACCAATTTTCCTTTGATTAGAAAAAAAAATCAGGGGGATAACCATTACCATTTACCCCCAAGTGAAAGCCCAATTTGTTCTGAAAAAAAAAAAGGCATAATCCACCTGGATGCACAAAGTATTTGTGATGATATATTCGGTTTTACTAACACATGTCAAAGTTGCAAAATTGTGCTTAGGCATTGTTTTACCCTTAGGAGTGAAGGGGTTAATTGGTATGTGTTAGAGGTATAGCGTCTACAAACTATGGTGTACAGTATATACTAGAACTTATGCAGCTATAGACGCTATACTGTAATCAAAGGGGTTAATGTGTGTTAAAATAGGTACATGCAGTCTCCATGAGAATCCTAATGGACAAGGATTGAGCGTTGTCACAAATAAATAGTGGTGCCTGAACAGGAACTTTCATGGCAGATTCAGCATGTATTATTTTAATAAAAGCTGCAGATATAAAAATCTTGGGAATTGATTTTACAATTGCATTAAAGTAGTATAAAAAGTTACCTTTGTTAAAAAAAAAACCTCTCTATTTGAATGGTTTTGCTATGGTCAATAACTCCAAAAATGTAAACTTGTCTTTATGTAAATGTTGATTTTTTTATCAAATTATTTTAGTGATTTACTGTATAAAAAAGAGAATACGGAAACCAAGCGGATTATCCCACACAGGGGCATGTCACCTGGTTTACAGTAATAAACACTAAATAAAAAATAACAGTGCACAAAATAAAGTACAGCAGAGTGTGTGTGTGTATAGTTAAAGGACAATATCAGGAGTGAGAGAAAAAATACCCCAATCAAGGTCAGGTTCTAAGTTAGGGAACAGCAAAGTAAAAAAAAAAAAAACCCAAGAGAAGGAAAAAAAACATACACCCCCCCCCCCCCCTTGCTACCCCAGGTAAATGTTGAATTTATCTGATTTTATCTGATATTTGTAACACTCCGTCTTCAGGGCAGAGCTTTCCCTCATTTCCGTCCTGGGAGTGAGCACACAAGTTCTCCTCTATGTCTGACAGTGTCCCATGATACATTGTGATTGCATTTCCTTTCATTTCCAGCCTCTCTGTGACTGCCTGTTCATGTTGGTGCACAAAGTGGCTGCAAACATCCCTGTAGTGCCAGGAAGGGAAGGCGGGGGGAGATGCACACACTGTGATAAAGTCACATGACGCAACGCGTTGGAAGGATCTGGAGAAGCTACGCCGCAAAAAAACGGAAGTGTGCGGTCAGCCATCTTGGTGGATGGTTTACCAATATATGCCTGTATATTGTGGGCACCAGGTATGTGCACTATAAATGTTGAGTATATACGTTTTTAAATAAAAAAAATATTGTATTTTATTCGGAGAGCGCTATATTTCCCTCTTTATTTTGAGTGTTTTACCAACATCCACCAAAAGGATTTCGGAGGATGGAGACGAGAAGCATCAGTAAGGCTGGAAAATGGCATTGCAACTGTGGCATAGGAGACCCCACTTAAAGGGGCACGTGCATAAGACCTACTTGTAAGGTCTAAACATGAGGTGAGAGCATACAAGTGTTGGTGAAATGCACGAGGTGAAAGAATATTTTGGAGGATTATAAATACAGAGGAAGAAAAACGGTTGACACGTTTGAAATGATATAGTATCAAATACGCATGTTTGCAAGAACGTATGGACATTTGGGACTTTTGTGTTAACATTTAGCCCTTGGTCACACTGGTGCATTTTGACATACGATTTGACATGTCAAATCGGCGGCAATTGCGCCGTCCTAATCGGTGCAACGCTGCATTTGCAGCGCCGCACCGATTAAAAAAAGTGGTTTCTGTACTACTTTTTGCAATTTCAGGGTGCAATTTCCATTGACATCTGCGCAGAAACTCGCACAGATGTCTGTGAAATCGCCGCCGAAATCGGGACTGACATGTGGGAGTGAAATCCTGCGAGTTCAGCTGAACTTGCACGGCTTCATTCCCGCAGCTCAGTGTGAACCTGGGCTAAAATATTTTTTTTCACATTGAGTTGTTTATGAGATTTATTATGGTATAAGCTTAATATATGGTATAATAAATTATTATTATTATACAGGATTTATATAGCGCCAACAGTTTGCGCAGTGCTTTACAACAAGAGGACAGGCAGTACAATTACAATACAATTCAATACAGGAGGGATCAGAGGGCCCTGCTAGTTAGAGCTTACAAACTAGAAGTATAATATGTGTACTGTACTGCGAGGCACCTCTACATACATACACTATATTTCCAAAAGTATTGGGACGTCTGCCTTGCACATCCACATGAACTTTAATGGCATCCCAGTCTTAGTCCATATGGGTCAATATGGAGTTGGCCCACCCTTTGCAGCTTAACAGCTTTGACTCTTCTGGGAATGTGTGACCATTCTTCCAGAAGTGCATTTGTGATGTCAGGCACTGATGTTGGACAAGAAGGCCTGTCTCACAGTCTCTGCTCTAATTCAGGCCAGTCAAGTTCCTCCACCCCAAACTCACTTATCCATGTCTTTATGGACCTTGCTTTGTGCACTGGTCCAAATCATTTGATGGAGGGGGGATTAAGGTTTGGGGTTGTTTTTCAGGGGTTGGGCTTGGCCCCTTAGTTCCAATGAAGGGAACTCCAAAGGCGTCAGCATACCAAGATATTATAGACAATTTCATGCTCCCAACTTTGTGGGAACAGTTTGGAGATGGCCCCTTCCTGTTCCAACATGACTGCGCACCAGTGCACAAAGCAAGGTCCATAAGGACATGGATGAGCGAGTTTGGGGTGGAGGAACTTGACCGACCTGCATAGAGTCCTGGCCTCAACCCGATAGAACACCTTTGGGAGTGGAGACTGAGCCAGGCCTTCTCGCCCAACATCAGTGCCTGACCTCACAAATGCGCTTTTGGAAGAATGGTCATTCCCATAGACACACTCCTAAACCTTGTGGACAGCCTTCTCAGAAGAGATGAAGCTGTTATAGCTGCAAAGGGTGGGCCAAGTCAATATTGAACCCTACGGACTAAGACTGGGATCCATTAAAGTTCATGTGCGTGTAAAGGCAGGTGTCCCAATACTTTTGGGAATATGGTGTATATATGCATATTTATTTAATTTTATAAGCCAGGCAGTGGGGTTCTGAAAAAGCCGGCTAGCCCAGTACAAGAAGAAAAGAAAAGAGGCTACAATCTCTAGGCACTGTTAAAGAAATTCTCAATGTAGCTACAATGGATAATGGGAAAATTAAACTCAAATTATGTCAAACCAAATCTGCAACACGGTGGCAAAATATCTTGGCATGCATTTGCAGCTCAATAAACGATTCTTCTTTGAGCAAACAAAGATGCCGACGCTTGAAAAAAAGTGGACGGGTAATTACAGCTTTATGCAACCAGCACATGTAGAAAAAGTTAAAACATAAAGCCTGTTTTCTACAAAATATCTACGGAAAACCAGTCCTGCTAATGAATTCACCTCTGTCTACAGTGATCCATTACTTAGTAATGTAAATAAACAGGTGTAACTTTGTGATCTCTCTATGTAAATGTTTCCTATTAGGGAAAAAGAACCTCGGCCGCATTTATCACAGCGCCGTTTTAGGGCTATGCTAATGGGCGCAAGAACATTTGAAACTTCCATCATGTGGCTTAATCACCAGCTGGAGATCAAAAGCCACCATGCGATTTTATATGCTATGGGCTGCTTCCAAAATACCCCGACATGGAATGAGATCAATGTCAAAATTGGTACATACAGCAAAGCGCTTGCAATAAAAAGCTTTTTATGTGTCTTGTTCAAAGCATTTAAGTGCCTTTTAGATCACTGATTGAACCGTACTCACTATAAAGTGGAACCTTATAATACCAAAATACATTTCCAAAACAGAATTCCATTAGAGGAGAAAGGGGTTTTTTGCTGCAACAGGGGAGATAATAATTCTTTCACCGTGTAATGGGATAAATGAAATGTTTGGTGATAAACAGAAAATGTTTGTATTGTTGGAGAGGAACACTCCATATAGTTTATGAGATTCTGTGTGTGTTTACAAATTATACACAGAATAATATGTGGACAAGAGCTCATTAGAAAGCGATAAGTCTATTGAAGACACTAAGATGACACACAATCAAGTGTGCACGGCTTTAAAATGTAGCCGATCTTGCTGTTCTGTACTTATTTATTTTCTCCTCAATCTGTATACTGTAATGACAGACTGTATTTATGGCTGGAGAATGCACTGAGATTGAGTTCCAGCCTTGGCTGAGGTATGCCTTTTATGAATTTCCATTATAATACAATACTAAAGAGAAGATTTAGATAGCCAGGAACTTTTTGCAATAGTGTTGCTATAGAAAATGTGCAATTAAAACACTTTTAATTGCTCTTTGTATCAAAAATGGCCATGTGGCATTCTGTATTATAACTCTATGAAAACTACAACCCTTTGTGGGAAAACAAACTTACCTCTTGGATTTCCCCAACTCTCTAGCAGCTGACTACGCATGAATTGTTGAACCTGTCTACCTCTACCTGTCGGAACCTCTACCTGTCAGAAGGGTATGGTATGTAGCTGTAACTGCAGCCTTTTGTGGGGCTGCTGCAGGTATGTGCAGCATCTTTTTCCCGTGACAGTCTCCACAATGAAGGTGGAATGGGGGCTGCCACAACATATTTTACCACGTGCCTACTGGGCACTTTCACCCCCTTCTTGCCCAAGCCAATTTTCACCTTTCAGCACTGTAGCACTTTGAATTTGTAAGGGTGTTTACATCTTGATCAGTTGTGATTGGACTTAGCTGATCACGTTGTAAAGAACCGCTGTGATTGGCTCTTCACACCGATCTGTGATCAGCTGTGTCCAAAGGACACTGCGATCACAAAGCGCGTGGTTCTGGGAGGGACGTTAATAGACGCCCTTCCAGAAATGGACAACTGCGCTGTCATTCGGCTATAGCCTGGTCGGCAAGTGGTTAAAGTAGAATTCCAACTTTCCTATCACTTCAAATAGTTTGTTTGGGCCAAGCTGTCCCAAACAAATGATTTCCATTATATAATGAGGCAGCCACTGTGTGCTCTGTAACATACTGTTGCAACACTAGCTACATACTGTACAGTAAGTGGTGCTGAAAGAAGTACGGGTGACTTCCTGTCTGATGTAGTAATTAACCGCTTGCCGACCAGCCGTCATCATTATACTGCGGCAGGTCGGCATGATCCCACGTACCATTGTAGCTGTAGACCGGCTCGCGGGATCGGGATAGCAGGCGTGCGCTCGCCCCCTGCACAGCGGGGGTGGCGATGCTCGTGGCCAACAGTCGCGATGACCGCCGGCCACAAGCGATCGCGAGCACAAGGAACAGAACACAAAAGTGTGTGTGTAAACACACAAATCCGTGTTTTGTTCTGAGAGGAATGACAGATCGTGTGTTCCTATTAGCTAGGAACCATGATCTGTCACTTCCTCTAGTCAGTCCCCTCCCCCTTCAGTTAGAATCACCTCCCAGGGAACACATTTAACCCCTTGATCGCCCCCTAGTGTTAACCCCTTCCCCGTCACTGACATTTTTACAGTAATCAATGCATTTTTATAGCACTGATCGCTGTATAAATGGCAATGGTCCCAAAAATGTGTCAAAAGTGTCCGATGTGTCCGCCATAATGTCGCAGTCACAATAAAAATTGCAGATCGCCGCCATTACTAGTAAAAAAAATAAATAATTAAAAAATGCTATAAATCCATCCCCTATTTTGTAGATGCTATAACTTTTGCGCAAAACCAATCAATATACGCTTATTGTGATTTTTTTTTTAACCAAAAATATGTAGAAGAATACATATCGGCCTAAACTGAGAATAAAATTAGCTTTTTTAAAAAAAAAAAATATTTATATTTATATTTATTATAGCAAAAAGTACAAAATATTGTTTTTTTTTTCCAAAATTGTCGCTCTTTTTTATAGCGTGAAAAATCAAAACAGCAGAGGCGATCAAATACCACCAAAAGAAAGGTCTATTTGTGGGGAAAAAAAGGACGTCAATTTTGTTTGGGTGCAACATCACACGACCGCACAAGTGTCAGTTAAAATGACGCAGTGCCAAATCGCAAAAAATGGCCGATCATTCTGCAGCCAAATCTTCCGTGGCTGAAGTGTATAAGTTGAGTTCAAGAGAAGCCCTTTTTCCCCCCATAATAAGTAAAAGCCTTTCTTATTTATTTAATATATTTTTATTAAAGCAGGATTCTATCCCTGGAAAAAAAAATGTAAAAGTCAGCAGCTACTAACACTGTAGCTGCTGACTTTAAATAAGTACTTACCTGTCCTGGGTGCCCGCGATGTCGGCCGCCAGAGGCCGACCCGTCCCTCGGCTCTCGGGTCCCGGCACCGCCATCCTAGGTAAGGGAAACAGGCAGTGGAGCCTTGCGGCTTCACTGCCAGTTTCCTACTGCACACGTGCAAGCAGCGCTCTGTGAATTCTTGGTGAATTTTTTTTTTCAGGGTGGCGCCCTCCACTTTAATGAATTCAAGGCGTCCTCTCGTTGGCCAAGGTGGAAATTGCGACATCATCTGTTCACCTTAGCCAATGAGAATAAGCCTTGTATAAATTGATAAAAAAATACAAGGCTCCTCCTGATTGGCAGAGAAGAACTCTGCCTCTCTTTACTTCGGTCCATAGACAGGAAGTCACCTGTACTACTACCACACCAGTATGTTACAGAGCACACAGCGGCTGCATCATTATGTAATAGAAATTGTTTGTTTGGACAGTTTCGGAATGCTGGACTTACAGTATATTTTAAAGTGCAATTCAACTTTTGTTGCCCGCTGCTTGCTGACACAGGGGAGCTGCATCACCTAACCGGACCGAAGCAGATGGAAAATATATACATGTTTATTTTTTACACAGGTTAGCCAGCATAGGTGTTAGGAGTTGAGAGGGAATGTTTTTCAGACTAGTCGAGTTTAGGCTGGAATTCTACTTTACAATTCTTGTACAATCAACCTTAGATTTACCAAAACTATGTAATGATGGGCTTTCTAAAATATCCAATCAGTTTAGTTAGGAAAAACCTTGGACTACATATGTGTTGGTAGATCTAAAGCTTTTCCTTTAGGTTTACCAAAACCATATAATATGAGGTCAATCCTAAAAACTTTCAAATTGTATGCAATCGGGCAGACCCTTGACCTACACAGTTGAAGGTAAATCTGGAAATGTTGGATGTGAGCTTGTTGTCGGAAAGTCCGATCGTGTGTACACGGCATTAAGGGAATTAAACAACAAAAATTGTTTAAGGTGTATCCAGATTTAGGGAGAATGTACAGATTATAAACATGTGGTGAGTTTTACCCCCCCCTTTCACACCGGTGCGAACTGTCTTGTGATTTGACAGTTCAAAATCACATGACAAGTCACACTCTATTGTCGGCAATGGAACTGTTCAAATCGTTGCGACTCTGACTTCCTGCACTATTGTTTGCGCTTTCAGGTACAACTTGTAAAGACATCTGTGCATGAAGTTGCACAGATGTCAGGCAAGTCGCACCTGAATTTGCACTGACCTGCAGCTTTGAAATCGTGCTAAGTAGCAGAAGTAGCATGATTCAAAGTCGCATTCTGTGTGAATGGGGGCTTAGATTGATAACCTGACACAGGTATGGATGTATAAAGTGGAATTACATTCATCTCCCCAAGCTGGTGCCGACATCTTCGCTTGTTTTTTTCTGGTTCTGGGATCCTCAGTTATTTTGACTGGCCAGGCTGGAATGAGGTGAATCTTCCTTCTACAGGGCAGTTAGTATATGTGTTGGGGGGGGGCAGTTTTAAACTTTGTTAGTTCTAGTCTTGAATTTCCCCTTAAGACTGCATTCACCATTGAAGTAAATGAAGGCTGTAGAAAACCTGCAACTATGTGGAACTCATTGGAGGATGACTCTGTAAAGGATCCTTCTATTAATTAGGTGTGAAGGTCCTAATGGGTAATATTCTAATCAGACCCTTGATCACCCCAGGCTCGATTACACACATTGTAATCAAATTTACAATGCAAATTTGGAATTAGGCTTACCCTAACTTGCTGGAAACGTGGGCTCCCAATGTAAAATAAAATCCACACTACGTGGCAAAGACTTCTGGCATGGCTGCCCTAATGAAGTTACATAAATAAAATAGCTTTTAATTAGCATCATGCTTATGTGAAATGTACAACACAGCAGGCGTTCAAACATGTAGAGCAGACCTGCTAAAAGCCCACCACTCGCATCAACCACAAATGCTTCCCAAGACACTGGTTAAAGAACACGGCTCTACACATTTTTAACTATTTAAAACCTAACAGTGACCTATTTTCAATGTCACTGAAGTAAAGACCATGAGATTTTCCATCCATCATTGCCAACTCTGGTTCCTTCACCTAGGACATGTGTCAAACACAAAGACCTGCGTGCCAAATCCGGTCCTTCAAGGCTACTTCATGTGGCCCTCGCACCACTTCTGCAGCTGCGGCACCTCCCATCATCTACACCCCCACCTTGTCTCAGCAGTCAGCAGCAGAGAGGAGACAGAACTCCTCAGCCAGATCCTGTGCTTCTCTGCACAGCTGTGGAGAGGCTCCTGCTAATCCCAGTCTAAGCAGTTGGCAGCAGAGAGGAGAACATACCTCCCTCCTACAGATCCTGTGACTCCCTCATCTTCGCCTCCCCATGGTATCAGCATTTGGCAGACTCCGGGCAGCTGACTCCAGCCCTCCTCCAGACCCTGCACTTTCCACTTACCGGAGCTGCCTCCAGCTTCTTCCAGCAGCAGCAAAATGTAAGGGAGGTGCACTGTGATGAAGGGAGGGTGGGGGACTCTTGACTTCTGATGGTGGTGTGGGCTTTTAACATCTAGCCTTACAGATACAACTGGCCCTTTAAAGGCGACCATAATGCTGGTGCGGCCCCGAGATGAATTTGAGTTTGACACCCCTGACCTAGGAGTTTTAGGTATTCCCACGACTCCTTTTAAATACTTCAAAATATAAAATGCATAGGAATCCATCAGGCAGAGTGGAAATCAGTCCTAATGGTCACAGCAAGGCTGGAAACTCAGCTCAGAGATCTCACCAACGGATAACAGAAACCAAAAGGTGACCTACAGAAAATCTGTCTTCACACACTCAGGGTCAAAGTGACAAGTTTCCTTGACAAACCCCCTGCCGCTACTCACTCTGTGCTCCTTCATTCATCTGACGGAGCTTTCAGAAACACACAGTACTTCCAGGGTACGGAAGAGTGTGTGACCTTCTGACCTTGCTCCAATTCAAGTGCTTGGGCCTGTTCTGGCAACCTTTAGGCCTGGACTCTGTCATGTGAGGAAGAGGAGAAGGTCATTGACTTTGTGTAAGCTCTAAAACAGTCTGACTGGGAGCTTACACAGTAAAGTTGAAAAATAGCACAGGACTGGAAAAGTTATTGGAATTGCTATCTTAACCACTTGAGCTATGAAAGATTTTACTCCCTTTATGACCAGGCCATTTTTTGCTATACAGCACTGCACTACTTTAACCTGCCGACCGCCACACGCCGATTTATGTCGGCAGAATGGCACGGGCAGGCAAAAAGGTGAACCTGTACATCCCTTTGAATTTGACGCCTAGCAGGGAGCTTTCCTGCGGGTCCTGCAATTTCGGCAAGGAGAGGCAGAACAGGGAGATGCCTATGTAAACAAGGCATTTCCCTGTTCTGCCTAGCAACATGACAGGGATCTATTGCTCCCAGTGATCGGGAGCAGTGATCTCTGTCATGTTGTAGTGAGCCCATCCCCCCTACATTTAGAACACATCCAGGGAACACAATTAACCCCTTGATCGCCCCCTAGTGTTTAACCCCTTCCCTGCCAGTGTCATTTATACAGTAATCAGTGGCTATTTATAGCACTGATCGCTGTATAATTGTCAATGGTCCCAAAATAGTGTCAAAAGTGTCTGATCTGTCTGCCATAATGTAGCAATCCCGATAAAAATCGCAGATCACTGCCATTACTAGTAAAAAAAAAAAATTATAATAAAAATGCTATAAATCTATCCCCTATTTTGTAGGTGCTATAACTTTTGCTCAAACCAATTAATATACACTTACTGCGATTTTTTTTTACCAAAAATGTGTAGAAGAATACATATCGGCCTAAACTGTGGAAGAAATTTGTTTTTTTTAGATATTTTTGGGGGATATTTATTATAGCAAAAAGTAAAAAATATTGCGTTTTTTTCAAAATTGTCGCTTTTTTTGTTTATATCGCAAAAAATAAAAACTGCAGAGGTGATTAAATACCACCAAAAGAAAGCTCTATTTGTGGGAAAAAAAGGATGTCAATTTTGTTTGGGTGCAACGTCGCACGACCGCGCAATTGTCAGCTAAAGTTTCGCAGTGCCAAATCGCAAAAAAATGCTCTGATCAGGAAGGGGGTAAATCCTTCCGGGTTAACTGGCAATTGCACGGTCATGCAACACTGTACACAAACAAAATGTATATCTTTTTTTTTCACACCAATAGAGCTTTCTTTTGGTAAAATTTGATCACCACTGGGTTTTTTACTTTATAAATGAAAAAAGACCGAAAATTTTGAAAAAAAAACAAAAAACAATATTTTTTATATTCTGCTATAAAACATATTTTTAAAAAAATCTAATTTCTTCATAAATTTAGGTTAAAATGTAGAAAAAAATCCCACCAAATGTATATTGACTGGTTAGAGGAACCATTACCTGCAGCTGGGGTGGGCAGGTATTCCCACATTTCTAGGTGTGTAGTATACAGGCTTCCCCGCTGAAAAAAAGTGATTCTTTCTGCCAGCTCATACAGTGCCTTGCAAAAGTATTCATCCCCTTGGCTTATTACCTATTTTGTTACATTACAGCCTTTAGTTCAATGTTTTTTTAATCTGACTTAAATGTGATGGATCAGAACACAATCGTCTAAGATGGTGAAGTAAAATTAGAAAAATATATACATAAAACTATTTTTCAGAAATAAAAAAATGATAATAGGCATGTGCGTATGTATTCACCCCCTTTGTTATAAAGCCCATAAAAAGCTCTGGTGCAAACAATTACCTTCAGAAGTCACATAATTAGTGAAATGATGTCCACCTGTGTGCAATCTAAGTGTCACATGATCTGTCATTACATATACACACCTTTTTGAAAGGCCCCAGAGGCTGCAACACCTAAACAAGAGGCACCACTAAACAAACACTGCCATGAAGACCAAGGAACTCTCCAAACAAGTAAGGGACAATGTTGTTGAGAAGTACAAGTCAGGGTTAGATTATAAAGAAATATCCAAATCTTTGATGATCCCTAGGAGCACCATCAAATCTATCAAAACCAAATGGAAAGAACATGGCACAACAGCAAACATGTCAAGAGACGGCCGCACACCAAAACTCATGGACCGGGCAAGGAGGGCATTAATCAGAGAGGCAGCACAGAGACCTAAGGTAACCCTGTAGGAGCTGCAGAGTTCCACAGCAGAGACTGGAGTATCTGTACATAGGACGACAATAAGCCATAAGCTCCAAAGAGTTGCGCGTTATGGCAGAGTGGCCAGAAGAAAGCCATTACTTTCAGTAAAAAACAAATGGAACGTTTTTAGTTTGCGAAAAGGCATGCGGGAGACTCCCAAAATGTATGGAGGAAGGTGCTCTGCTCTGATGAGACTAAAATTTTACTTTTTGGCCATCAAAGAAAATGCTATGTCTGGCACAAACCCAACACATCACATCACCCAAAGAACACCATCCCCACAGTGAAACATGGTGGTGGCTAGGGCTGGGAGATTTTCTTAAAAAAAAAAATCTTCGATTCTCTTAAAAAAAACTTGATTCACGATTCGAATCGAGTTTTTTTTTTTTGGAAATCACGCCGGTCCCGAGGGGCCGCGGGCATGAGCTTTTAGGCGAGGCCGAGGCTTCGGCCTAGTCCGCGGCGTCCGGCCTCGCGGACTAGGCCGAAGCCGCGGCCTCACCTAAAAACTCCTTGCCCGCAGTTCTTCAGGCCCGGCGCGGTGTCCGCGCCGGTCCGGAGGCGCTGCGGGCATGAGTTTTTAGGCGAGGCCGCGGCTTCGGCCTAGTCCGCGGCATCCGGCCGTAGCCGCGGACTAGGCCGAAGCCGCGGCCTCGCCTAAAAACTCATGCCCGCAGCGCCTCCGGACCGGCGCGGTGAAAAAAAAAAAAAAATCTAAAAAAATCGATTTGCTTAAATTTTGAATCGATTTGACCTCTCAACTCGATTCAAGATTTAAATCGATTTTTTTCCCAGCCCTAGTGGTGGCAGCATCATGCTGTGGGGATGTTTTTCAGCAGTCAGGACTGGGAAACTGGTCAGAGTTGAGAGAAAGATGCATAGTGCTAAATACAGGGATATTCTTGAGCAAAACCTGTACCACTCTGTGTGTGATTTGAGGCTAGGACGGAGGTTCACCTTCCAGCAGGACAATGACCCCAAACACACTGCTAAAGCAACACTTGAGTGGTTTAAGGGGTAACATGTAAATGTGTTGGAATGGCCTAGTCAAAGCCCAGACCTCAATTTAATAGAAAATCTGTGGACAGATTTAAAGATTGCTGTTCACAAGCAAAAACCATCCAACTTGAAGGAGCTGGAGCAGTTTTGCAAGGAGGAATGGGCAAAAACCCCAGTGGTAAGATGTGGCAAGCTCATAGAGACTTATCCAAAGCGACTTGGAGCTTTGATAGCCGCACAAAGGTGGCTCTACAAAGTATTGACTTTAGGGGCGTGAATAGTTATGCACATTTACTTTTTCATTTATTTTGTCCTATTTGTTGTTTGCTTCACAATAAAAAAAAAAAAAAAAAAATCTTCAAAGTTGTGGGCATGTTCTGAAAATGAAATGATGCAAATCCTCAAACAATCCATGTTAATTCCAGGTTGTGAGGCAAAACACGAAAAATGCCAGAGGGGGGGGGGGGGGGGGGGGTGAATACTTTTGCAAGGCACTGTACATCATTAGAGGCCATGAAAGTTGGCAAGAGGAGCCATTATGTACTTTGGGGGTGGGAACAGGTACTTTATGTTTTTGGGTTTGTAGAACCAATTTTTCCTGCCGGCTCATTACTACAGAGCGAACTAGCTGGTGAGAGGAACCATTATGTGCAACGGGAGTGGAAGCAGGTATTCCACATTCCTGGGTGTTGAGAATATGGCTCCCCTGCTGTATGCAGTGGTCCCCCCCACCTCCCCCAGCTCATACACCACTACAGAGCAAACAAGCTGGTGGGAGGAACCTGTATATGCAGCGAGGGTGGAAGCAGGTATTCAATATTTTTGGGTGTGGAGAATCACTGTTTCCCTGCTGCATGCAGTGGTTTCTCCTTACAGATTATACATCACTATGGACCATGCAACCTGGCAGGAGGAACCAAGATATGCGCCAGAAGGGTATATGGGAAATAGGTATTCCACATTTCTGCGTGTGTAGAATAATGTCTCCCAACTTCATGAAGTGGTTTCATCCCTACGGGCAGTATAAGCTGGCAGAAGGAACTATTACACACAGCGGGGGGTAGATACTTCACATTTCTGGGTGTAGAGAATAATGTTTAGCCAGCTGCATGCAGTGGTTCAACTTTCCAACTCATACATAGGTACTGGCCATACAAGCTGGCTTGGCGGAGGAACCATTATGCGCAACAGACAATTAGGGGTGGCACAATTAGGTTCCACATTTTTAGCTGTGTAGAATACCAGATCCCCTACTGACTATAGTCATAGTCTTTTGACTAAAATGCCATTTTATGGAAAAAGATTTGATTGAAGCTACAATTGACTTTAATGGTACCATACAAACACTTGGGATACAAAATTAAGTACATAATTTAAAAGGAGCTCTGTATGTTCAAAACATCTAGGGTGTAACTGAGAAGGACTGTAATGTACAGTTGATACAGGGTGAACTGGTAATATCAGTCCTTCTCAGTTTCCACCCTAGATGTTTTGAACATACAAAGCTCCTTTTAAATTATGTATATGTTTTAATATGTTGTTGTAAATGAATAAAAATATACTTAATTTTGTATCCCAAGCGTTTGTATGGTACCATTAAAGTCCACTGTAGCCTCATCCAAATCTTTCTCCACAAATTGACAGGACGAAGGTACCTCCCTTCTTTATATTTATGAAACATTTCTAGGCACTCCACTTTACTAAAGTACAAAAAAGGAAAGCTGCGCTATAAACATTGACCTGTGAAGCACCATCCAATCAAAATATGGATGCACTCAAACTGGAAAGATAATGATTGGTTGAAAAACCACTAAAATGATGTGACTTGTAAGTGACCTAAAAAATATTGACACAAAGAAACAGTGAATAATACTGTGTAAATAAACCAAAAAATAAATATAAATATAAAATAAACCAAATACACACCGATAAACAAACAGTGAATCTGGAAACTACACTGAAAATATCAGATGGGAAAAATATCCAAACAGTATCTGAATAAACAGCTCGGAGAAATACCATAAATGTGAAACACCCACAATGCAAATGAACAACCTAACTAAGTGACACTGATAATAATCATCATCAATAAAGGTATTGAATACATAACATAAGTGAGTCCATATAAAAATAATAAAAAAAAGGAAAAAAAAGGGCTCAGTGATTGTAACTGCATGCAATGATGGTGACTAATAAGTCTATAGTTGGTAAAGACCAGAAGTGGTAGTCCATAGAAGATGTCTTAACATATCATTCACGGTGACACGTAATCCAAACACCCCACAGGAAGTGGGAACAGAAAAGTGCCTCCACCTAAGCACACACTGCCGCTTACCAGATTGATGCAATCCCTTATTACAGGAGATCAAAGAGCGCCTGTGGCTTATAACCCAGCCCGGTGTCTCTGTGCCATGCACCGAACCTCTCAGCCTCTGCAGTAATTACCCTCATAAGTGTTGACACGATCAGTGGGTCCCAAAATAAGAACAAAAGGCTTGCATAGTGTAAAACCTTTTAGATTTAATAAAGTTTAAAAGATGAATAAACACTTACAATTAGGTAGAATAAAAACAACAATAAGATAATCGAGCCGGCCGGCTCTCGAAAGCAGCCCGTTTGCTTCCGGGACTGGCGAACACGTGGTGACGTCAGCACGTCGCTCCTACCCACGCGTTTCGACTCGCAAAGGATGTCCTTTGAGTGACGAAACGCGTAAATAAGACCAAGTTTTGTAAACAAATAAAAATATTGCATTTGGACAAACAGAAGTGCAACTTTAACCACTTTCCACCCAGGCCAATTCTGAGATTCCTCTCCCACATGTAAACATCATAATTTTTTTCTAGAAAATTACTCAGAACCCCCAAATATTATATATATTTTTTCCAGCAGAGACCCTAGAGAATAAAATGGTGGTCATTGCAATTTGTTATGTCACACGGTATTTGAGCAATTTTTGGGGGGAAAAATACACTTCAATTAATTTTTTTCGCAAAAAAAACCCACAATATAAAACCAATATTTTTGGTAAAATATAGGTGATGTTACTCCAAGTAAATAGATAGATACGCAACATAAAATCTCCACAGGCTACGCTTTAAAAATGTTTACAAGTTACCAGTTTACAGTTACAGAGGAGGTCTTGCACTAGAATTATTGCTCTCTAACATTCACGGCAATACCTCATATGTGTGGTGCAAACGCCGTTTACATATGCAGGCGCAACCTACGTAGACGTTTGCTTCTGCATGTGAGCATGAGGGACTGGAGCCCTTTAAAAAAAAAAAAATTATATTATATATATTATTTATTGTATTTTTACACTGTCTCTTTATTAGGTTATTTTTTGTATCACTTTTATTCCTATTACAAGAAATCCCTTGTAATGGGAATAAGGCATGACAGGTTCTCTTTATGGAGAGATCTGGGGTCAATAAGAGCCCAGGTATCTCCTCTACCCTGAAAAGCATGAGAAAAAAAAATCAATTTCTGCTTTTCAGGGGAAAAAAAATGGCAATGTTTACTGAGCTGGAAGTAACGTCATGACATCACTTCCAGCCTCCCAGTGTCATAGAGATGGCTGGGGGCCATCTGATCCTTGCCCAGCTCTATGGTAATCTGACGCTGGAGGGGGGAAGATGTCCCCTTCCGCTGCCTGTAAGGCCCCTTTCACACTGCTGCGAATCCCTGTGTAAACTTGAGGTCTATGGACCTCAACTCGCATCAAAGTTGGACCAAAGTAGTACATGGACTACTTTAAAGTCGCACAGATATGAATGGTACTCATTGGAAATCATGGGGTATGACTTTTGTCATGTCATGTGACTTTGTAGTCCCAATTCGCAGGACAAGTTGCGCAATTGTGAAAGGGGCCTAAAAGCGATCCAGTGGCTAAATAGCCACTGGGATTGCTTTTGCATACGAGAGAATCTCTGGCTGAAAACAAAGATATTTGAATGATGCCTGTAGCTGCACCCATCATTCAGATATCACCACTTCAACCTAAGGACGTCATATGATGTCCTACGGGCGGGAAGTGGTTAACCCCTTTGTGACCGCACTAGAGCCAAATGACTGCTACAGCGTAGCTGCACTTTGCCAGGAGGCGGTCATATGATGTCCTCCTGTGCTCATGCATCAGCAATGATCTGTGATCGCTGCTTCCTTTGGAAGCAACTGATCACAGATCGGGGTAAAGAGCAAATCAGGGCAGCTCTTTGCCACGTGATCAGCTGTGTCCAATCACAGCTGATCACAATGTTAACAGGATTTGCCAGTTATTGGCAATCCTCCCCTCACGCTGACAGCATGCGAGGAGAGGAAAGACGAAAACCGGCAAATCCACACAGGGGACATCTGCACTGACAATCAGGGCACACTGATCATCAATGTCCTTATTATCAGTGCAGCTCCAAAAGTGCTCATCAGCGATGCCTGTCAGTGCCAATCAGTGATGCCTGTCAGTGCCAACTAGTGCCGCCTATCAGTAATGTCCACCATTGCCAGCTATCCGTGCCTCCTCATCAGTGCCCATCAGTGAAGGATAAAAATTACTTATTTACAAAAGGAAGAAAAACTTTTTTTTTCAAAAATGTTGGACTTTTTTCATTCGTTTAGCAAAAAAAACAGTGGTGATTAAATACCACCAAAAGAAAGCTTGGTCTCAAAAAAATGATAAAAATGTCATATGTGGACAGTGTTGCATGACCGAGCAAATGTCATTCAAAGTGTGACAGCGCTGAAAGCTGAAAAATGGCCTGGGCAGGAAGGGGGTGAAAGTTCTAGTAGGCAAGTGCTTAAAAATATAAAAAAAAACTGTAATCTCTATTGACTGTAATTCGCATATTACCTGAATATATTACCAACATTAAATATTAGGAAAAAAATAAGAAAAGCCTTTTTCTTCATTTTTTTTCTTTCAGCAGCTTATTAGATGCCCCCTACTTATTCTTATGTGAACGTCAAATTTCTCTTTAGCTTTAGTAGCATTTTAGTCTTTTGACAGAGGTGATTGTAGCCGTATTTGTGCACTTATGACAGAAACAATTGAGTACAGCCTGTGATACTTTTTTTATTGCACTAACCTACAATTTTGCAGGACAAGCTTTTGGGATGTGTCCCATTCTTCAAGGCCCCAGCAGTACTAATTATTTTTTGACTAAAATGCCATTTTAGTTTTAGTTGAATTTTATTCATCTGAATTGTATTAGTCTTATTTTATTCATTTGAATAGCTTTAGTCGCATTTACGCTATCTGAATTGTTTTAGTCGTATTTTAGTCATCTGAATTATTTTAGTCATCTAAATTGTTTTAGTAATATTTCATTCATCTGAATTTTTTTAGTCGCATTTTAGTCATCTAAATTGTTTTAGTCATATTTTATTCATCTGAATTGTTTTAGTCGTATTTTAGTCATCTGAATTGTTTTAGTCATATTTTATTCATTTGAATTATTTTAGTTGTATTTTAGTCATCTGAATTGTTTTAGTCATATTTTAGTCATCTGAATTGCTTTAGTCACAATAACGTTATCTGAATTGTTTTAGTCGTATTTTAGTCATCTGAATTATTTTGGTCATCTAAATTGTTTTAGTCATATTTTATTCATTTGAATTATTTTAGCTGTTGTAAGAGTCCAGGGCTTACTATGCATGCACCAATGGCGCTTTGCCGCAAGAGGAAATCCGTGCCAACTGAGAATGCGCCAAAGACGCCTCAGGGCACCAACCCGCACTTGCACAGAAGACTTGATGGAAAAGGGCAGGAAAATGCCCAGGAAGCGAACCTCAAACTAATGGAAAAAAGTGAGAAAATACCCAGGAGGCGCACAGGAAATTACATTAACCTGATGGAGAAAGGCAGCAAAATCCCCAGGGGGCACACAGGAAGTGAGCTCAAACTTCCCTATATAAGCCCAGCCCAGACACTACCAAATTGTTGGATTATCTTCAGTCCTCCCTTGTTTCTGTGCTAGTGTGTGTGATCTGTCTGAACCTGTTGTGGCCTGGAAACCTATTTGACTACTCTTGATTGCTACTTGTCATTGACCTCGGATTTGTACCTTAACCATTCTACTTCTTTGCCCCTTTTGTACTCAGCTGCCAGATTGGAACCGACTCCGGCTTGGATCTCGACCATTCTTCTTCGGATTAACCCTTTTATGCTTCATTGCCCAATTGGACTTGACCTCAGATCTCGGACTAAGGCTTGCACGATGCTCCGCACCCCTGCCACTCAGTGTCCACTAAGTCCCTGTCTCCATCTCCTGAGGCTTTAAGGAGGCCTCCCCACTACTTCGGTCTCACATCAGGTACGTGGCCCTCGTGACAGAACAATCCAGCTATGTCTGAGACTGAGGGGAGTGCTTCCGCCTCCGAGGCCCCGTGCCAACAAGTGGCCTCTGTGTCTCAGGCCCTGATGTCCATACAAGAGGGGTACTTTCAACTGGAAGGTCAGCGACTGCAATGGCCAATCCCTCAGTTCTGAGCCCTGTGGAACCACCTGTTATAGCTATGGAGCAGCCCATCTCTACTCCAGCTCCTGAACCATGGGTTCCTATGCTGGAACGCTTTTCAGGGGTTCGCCACAAGTTCCGGGCTTTCAGGAACGCCTGACGGCTATACTTTACCTTACAACCTAGGACCTTCTCTTCAGAGGATACACAGGTCGGGTTTGTAGTTGCCTTACTTACAGAAGAACCTCAAGCATGGGCTCATCAGCTATTGGAAAGGGAGAGTCCTATACTGCACTCACTGTCTTCTTTCTTCGATGCCATGGCAATCCTCTATGATGACCCACAACGAACCACCACGGCTGAAACAGTGTTGACCTCTCTACAACAGGGGAAACGCCCTGTTGAGGACTACGTAACACAATTCCGCAAGTGGGCTGCAGACACTGCATGGTACGACGCCGCCTTGCTCCATCAGTTGCGTTTGATACTTTGGAACCTACAATTCAGTTGGCTATCCAACTTGATCGCAGACTCAGAGAACATTGCAGGGAATGATCCGGTATGGCTTGTCCCACATGGATGCTCCCACGAGTACCCATGGCTCCATACCTGAGACCCACGCATCAACCCCAATTCATGACAAAGAACCAATGCAACTCGGCTTAGTTTGTGCACCCCTCAAACCCGAAGAACAACAACACTGTCGCTTGAACAATCTATGCCTGTATTGTGGTGGAGTGGGTCACTTTCTTCAGGGATGTCCCATTGGGCCGAATAAGTGGATTGAACCCCCATCTGTTTCACCGTACGCTGTTAAATCTCACTCTCTGCAGATACTGGGAAGGATAATCCGAGTAGCAGCCATTATTGACTCTGGGGCTTGCAGCTGTTTTATTAACATCCACTTCTCCAAAAAGTATGGAATCCCACTATGCAAGAAGCCCCAGCCATTTACCTTTCATCTGGCAGATGGCTCCACACCAACCTCAGGTCCCATAACCCATGAGACCACCCTCATATTGGCCACCACCGAAGCAGACCATCGGGAATATGTTTGGCTGGACATGATTTATACCCCCATTTTTATGGTTATTTTGGGGTTACCGTGGCTTCGACATCACCAGCCGCAGATTGATTGGTCCACTGAAGTTGTCTTTCAGCTCACCCTATTGCTTACACCACTGTTTCCCACAGCGAGCCTGTTTGATGGTTCAACCCCTTTTCACAGATGACAACACTCTTCTCCCCCAGGTTTACAGAGACTTCCTGGACGTCTTCGACAAGAAAGGGGCTGAATCCCTGCTGCCTCACCGGCCGTATGATTACCCCATTGAGCTTCTTCCTGGTTCTGCAATACCATTTGGGAGGATCTTCCCACTCTCTGAGCCTGAATTAGAAGTCCTCCGAAAATACATTGATAACAATCTTAGGAAAGGGTTCATCCGGCCCTCTACCTCTCCTGCTGGGGCTGGACTCTTCTTTGTGGAAAACAAGGACCATTCTTTAAGACCATGTATCGACTACAGAGAATTAAACAGTATCACAATCAAGAATTGATACCTGTTGCCTCTAGTCCCTGAGCTCATTCAGAGGTTGGCACCGCAAAGGTCTTTTCAAAATTAGACCTACAATTTAATACGGATAAGAGAAGGCGATGAAAGGAAAACGGCCTTTTGTACTAGGTTTGGCCATTTTGAGTATTTGGTCATGCTATTTGGGCTGTGTAACGCCCCAGCAACTTTCCAACACTTGGTGAACTACATCTTTCGGGATTTTCTTGACCTCTTTATGATAGTGAACTTAGATGACATCGTTGTTTTTTTCACCTTCCCTTGAGGCACATCACATCCACATGCGAAAAGTCCTTTTTTGCCTCCGAGCCCATAAACTCTACGCCAAGCTTGAAAAATGTGAGTTTGAGAAAGCTACCATACAATACCTTGGCCTCATTAGTTCGACTTCTGGCATCTCCATGGACCCCCAGAAGGTAACTGCAGTTCTTGAATGGCCAGTACCTTCAGACCGTAAGAGCTACCATCAAGGCAGACTGCCACGCTTATGTCAATTCCTGTTCGTTATGCAATCACAGCAAAACGTAAAAGAATAAATCATGGGGTCTCCTACATCCCCTGCCTGTTCCTTCCAGACCCTGGGAACAGATCAGCACGGATTACACAGTGGAGCTACCACCCTCTGATGGGTTTACATCCATATGTGTGGCTGTGAACCGCCTTACAAAAATGGCTCATTGTATTCCTTTGATTGGCACTCTTTCCGCCCCAGAAACAGCTCAGGCTTTTATCAAGGAGATCATAAGCTTCCATGGGGTCCCCGGCAATACTGTATCAGATCGTGGGGTCCAATTCACCTCTAAATTCTGGAAGGAGCTCTGTCTTGGTCTAGACATCGAGAACCACTACTCTTCAGCCTACCACCCCCAGACCAATGGACAAACGGAACGCACAAACCAAACCAAATCTCCTGAAGCCCTTGGCCCTGAACCGCTTTGGGGAACGCGGGGTCCGTCCTCTGCCTAGAGAGCTATGATTAAAGGGATTGAGGAGTACGAGGTGAAGGCCATCATGGACTGCCATAGAAGGGTTACGGCCCCGAAGAGAATTCCTGGGAACCCGAGTCACATATCCACGCTCCAGATCTTCTCCGGCAGTTCTTTCAGCGAGCTTTATCCCGAACGGGCTTCTGGAGGCCGCCCCTTCGGGGGGGGGGCTCTGTAAGAGTCCAGGGCTTACTACACATGCACCAATGGCGAGTTGCCTCAAGAGGAAATCCATGCCAACTGAGCATATGCGCCAAAAACGTCTCAGGGCGCCAACCAGCACTTGCACAGAGGACTTGATGGAAAAGGGCAAGAAAATGCCCAGGACGTGACCTCAACCTGATGAAAAAATACCCAGGAGGCGCACAGGAAATGACAGCAACCTGATGGAAAAAGGCGGGAAAATCCCCAGGAGGCGCACAGGAAGTGACCTCAAACTTCCTTATATAAGCCCAGCCCAGACACTACCAAATTGCTGGATTATCTTCAGCACCCCCTTGTTTCTGTGCTAGTTTTTGATCTGTCTGAACCTGTTGTGACTTGGAAACCTATTTGACTACTCTTGATTGCGGCTTCTCATTGACCACGGATTTGTACCTTAACCATTCTACTTCTTTGCCCCTTTTGTACTTAGCTGCCAGATTGGAACCGACTCTGGCTTGAATCTCGACCATTCTTCTTTGGATTAACCCTTTTATGCTTCGCTGCCCAACTGGACTTGACCTCGGCTTGGATCTTGGACTAAGGCTTGCACGGTGCTCTGCACCCCTGCCACCCGGTGTCCACCAAGTCTCTGTCTCCATCTCCAGAGGCTTTAAGGACCAGAGGTGCGAGGGAGGCACCCCCAATACTTCGGTCTCACATCAGGTTCATGGCCCTCGTGACAGTTGTATTTTAGTCATCTAAATTGTTTTAGTCATATTTTATTCATTTGAATTATTTTAGTTGCATTTTTAGTCATCTAAAAATTGTTTTAGTCGTATTTTATTCATCTGAATTGTTTTTGTCGTATTTTAGTCATGTGAATTGTTTTTGTCATATTTTAGTGATGTGAATTGTTTTAGTCGTAATTTTTTTTTCATCGGAATTGTTTTAGTCCTATTTTAGTCGACTCAAATAGTGTTAATTTAGTCGATGGAAATTTTTCATCTAGGAAAACGAACACTGTTTTCTGCCCACGTTTCCGCTACTCTCAACGTGAACAGGGCCTAAAAGGAACCCCAAACATGAGCAGGAGCCAGGTGAGAAAATGCGTTTTGGCTCTGGGACAAAATTTGGTACTTGAACTTCTTTGACGCGTGTTTTTTCACACGGTGGGCACCCCATCAAAAAATCAGATGAAAAATACCCCTTTCGAAAGCGATCGTACGGTAATCTGATCGTTACCACACACACACACCTTCCGAGAGCCGATCAGGACGGTTCATGCAAAATTATCCGAAGAGACAAACACAAACATTTTTTTTTTTTTGCTGTACAATACCAGAACGAACGATTTTCATTTAATTGGTACAGCTTTTCGTCTGAAAAAAAATAAAAATCGGAGGAGGAAGATCACTCATGCTCGGAAATAAAAGAACATGTTACAATACAACACATTACATAATTTCTGAAGTTGTATTCTGTCCTATGAGAATTTTCGGAACTTGAGTTACCTCTTCATTATCCATATTAGACCAGCATACAAAAAAAAAAAAAAAAATGGCGGATATTCTCATGGAGTGTATGAGGCTTTAGGGAACAGTAAAGCTGAAGCGTGTCCGGACCCAGCCTGCCAGAAAGTCTCCATTATCCATTCCAGGGCTGTGTTTTAGGGAGTGTCCCCCTGTGGAAATAATAATGTCACTCTCAGTACTCTCTCTCTATATATATATATACAACGTCCTCTCTGTTTCTCTGTCTCTCTTACCTAATGACTAATATTCTCCTCAGACATCAACCACATCCCCCCCTCAGCACTGGGTGTGCCCCGTCCTCTCCTCAGTGACACACAGAGGCGGGAAAACTCTCCTCACGCTCAGCCGCGCGTCACGTGACGTCCAGCGACGTCCGCACGTCTGGGCTGCGTCACGGGGGCGCGCGTTGTGTCAGAATCTGCGCTGCGTCTGAATTGAGTTTTCCCGCGTCTGGCCGGGAACGAGGAAAAGGAGGAGAGCGCGCTGTGAGGTACGGGGAGCCCGGCTGGAGGACGGAGCTGGGGGAGGGGGTGTGCGGAGCAAACTGACGGTTGTGATGTGACCGGCAATATCCAGACACCGGTCCGGTGCTGGACAGCTGACGAGGGGGAGGGGGTGACTGCTGGGGTTCTGTCATCTCTGTGTGGTTTATGATGGAGGAACCGTTTATAATAAGATGAGTCCCAGAGAACTCCCCTCTGATGATCTGAGGCTCATAGTCCATGACTGAGGACCGTCCACATATACATGTCAGTGTATGGAGCTCATCACTTAACCACTTCAGACCCGGAAGGATTTACCCCCCTGTACTGACCAGGCCATTTTTTTGGGGGGGTACAACACTGCGTTACTTTAACCGACAATTGCGCGGTCGTGTGACGTTGTACTTGATAAAATTGACGTCCCCCCCACAAATAGAGCTTTCTTTTGGTGGTATTTGATCATCTCTGCGGTTTTTATTTCTTTTGCTATAAACAAAAAAAAGAGCGACAATTTTGGAAAAAATTCTTATTTTACTTTTTGCTATAAAACATTCCCGATTAAAAAAAAAAAAAAAAAGTCTAAATATCTTCATAAATTTAGACTAATATCTATTCTTCTACATATTTTTGGTTAAAAAAAATCGCAATCAGCGTATATTGATCAGTTTGCGCAAAAGCTATCGTATATATATTTATTATTATTTTATATATTTATTATTTTATATAATAATAATATTATTAATAAAAATATATAATTTTTTTTAGCAGGACTGCAACATTGCGATCGGACACCTAAACGGACATTTTTGACACTTTTTTGGGGGGACCAGTGACATTACAGTGATCAGTGCTAAAAAAAATATGCACTGTCACTGTACTTATGACACTGGCAGGGAAGGGGTTAACATCAAGGGCGAGCAGAGGGTTTAAATGTATTCCCTCCCTGTGTGTTTCTTAGGCCCCTTTCACACTTCTCCGATCTTGGGAGTGCAAAGTCACATGACAAGACGTAGCCCATGATGTCCAATGACAACAAAACTGGTCAGACTTTGATGCGAGTTGCGGTCCACAGACCTCGAGTTTACACCGGCGTTCCCTGAAATCGCAGTTAAAAACCATTCAAGTTGCCGCAGTGTGAAAGGGGCCTAAATGTGTGGTGGGGGGGGGGGGGATGGGCTGCCTGGCACAGCACACAAGTCCGTCTTCCTTTATAGCAGAAAGACAGGATCTCTGATCTCCCCTGTCAGAACGGAGATCTGCCTTGTTTACTATAGCGGATCTCCGTTCTGTCACTGCGGGGAACGATCGTGGACATCGAGTCCACTGGACCCGCTGATCGGCTCCCCCGCTGGGCAGTAGGCGTGCAAGAACCGACGTACCGGTACGGCGATTCGCGCAGCCGAGCCAAACTGCCGCAGTATACCTGCGGCGGCTGGTCAGCAAGCGGTTAAAAGCATAACTCCAGACATAAAGCCTTCAGTGGAATATATATATATATATATATATATATATATATATATATATATATATATATATATATATATATATATAATTCCTTACTAACTACAAAGGATATAAATCCTCCTTGTGTGCTCCAAACGCCTTTACAAACCCAGATTTTTACCTTGTAACACCAATCAGTTTTGAAAGTGCAATTCGCTAAGAGTTTTGCTTTAAATGCAATGTTTTGAGCGATACTTGCAGCATTTTTTTTTTTCATGTGGTAATTATGCTGGTTGCTAGGGAGCGGGCCGGCCTCCGCATCCTTAACAACGGATGACTCATCAGCTCTCCGCAACTTCAAGAAACGTCTTGCCTTTGTGCTTGCCAACAAGGGTTTCTCCACCAAGTACTAAGGGGTCAATTAACTTTACCCCATGCGATAACGTGGTCATGTGACTAATTTGCTTAACTGATTGCATGCGCTAAAAATAAAGTCCAATTAAAAAAAAAAATGATTATGCAGTATTTACTGCAAAATGAAAAATGTGTTGGTAAATATCGTTAAACCATGCAGTAAGCTCCCACAAACGGAACACAGTAAAAAAAAAAAAACATGCAATATTTTATCACCAGGGTTTTGTTGGCGGGTATCAAATGCTTTATTTGTCAGAGCCTGGCGCCCCCTGCCCCCCCCCCCCCCCCCCCCAAATAGCTGGCTGCTAAGGAGTGGGACAGAAAGCCACATCCTTCACAACAGATGACTGGCGGGTTCCCCGCTGACAGCTGAATGTAAAAAAAACATGCCGGCAATTAAAAATGATGGGAAGAAAAAAACACAGCGTGAGTCCTCCCTAACGCCCCCCTCCCCCATGCATGCCAGGCCCTTTGGGTCTGGTATGGATTTTAAGTGGAACTCCATTGAGACACTCCTGGAAAAGGTGGTATGTGTTGCATTAAATGCCCATCAAATCTAGGGTCGCCGCGGCACCCGCTGCATGGACCCCTCTGCGTGGGTCTCAACCAAAACAATAATATCTGTGCGCTGCGTCTTCAGAAAAGACAGAGCAGCAGTGCGTTTCAATTTATCTCTGAGGCCACCGACATTCCCTATGAGAAATTTCAGCCTGGCCATGGTAGAAGCATAAGGTAAAATAACACATGGGTCCCACACAGCCTATTAGCAAGCGTCAGCAGATAGATGTATAGCAATGCATACCACCCAGTTAGTACATGAGCAAGTAGCAGCACATATATGGTCAGATATAAAACAGTCATGAAAGAAATTCACCATTAAAACTTAATAATTAAGGCTCGGTGCCTGAAACATCAGGGCCACCAACTGGGGTGACGATCTTGAAAAAAAAGTGTTCCAGCAGGGGGGCAAAAATCCTCTGACAAGCACTGTGTGCGGGTGGGTGTTGGGAAGAGGTTCCCCGTCGTCTGTGATGACAATGGAAGTCCAACCGCAGAGCAGGGCCATGGCCACCGGAGGCAAAGAGCACAATGTAGTCCCATAGATGAAAGATGTTAGGCAACATATGATGCAACCCGATCGGTAAGCTGCCCGACAGTATGAACAGGGTAGGTGCACTAGAACAGTAGGAAAGTAGCACTAGCACCGTAATAAAACAAACAATTCAAGTACAATGCCTCCATCAAATGGGAAAAAAAAAAAAAAACAGAGGTCACAGGCAGCATCATGTATGCAGGTGGCAGAAAAACAAAGCGGATGCCTAGGAAGTACTCCCGGCTCAAGCAGGATTCATTTGGTCAAGCCAGTCATTTGGGAGCTCCCGGTTCCTCAAAAAACCGCACACGGTCCTCTCCAACCACACGGAGACGGGAGGGAAATAGCATGGCAGATTTCAGGTGGTGAACTTTTAGGCGCCTCTTGATCTCAGTAAACTGACTTTGTTTCCTCGGAGAATGCCACGATTTGATGATTATGTAGAGGTATATTACCTTTCTCCCTGAATAGACAGCATCCCGATCTTTATAGTTAAAGCAGAGTTCCACCCAAAAGTGGAACTTCCGCTCGTTGTACTCCTTCCCCCCCTCAGGTGCCACATTTGGCACTTTTCGGGGGGAGGGGGGCAGGATTTGGTGAAAAAAGGATGTAGGTGTGGCGCTGTTCTAATTAGGCAATATACAATTTTCCCGTTTTGTTGGTCATCTTTTTTGCACCCTTTACAGTGTGCCAGAGCATGTATTACAGATATAAGACAGTATAGGAGAAAAAGCCCATACCAAGGGGATAGTCAAAAAAAGCATTTCTTACAGTGAAAGTCAATACTTGGACTAATGGCAATTTTTGTACTAGAGGTAATAAAAATCCTAAGGGTTATGGGGCTGATTCAGTTTTCCTGAGTGACATGTAAAGGAGTGATGGAATGGTGAAATATGTTGGAATGCTATACCCTCTGCATGGAGCCAGCATCCATGTCGCACAAAATGAAGATGAGGTGTGCAGATAATGGGGTTGATTTACTGAAGCTAGAGTGTGCAAAATCTGGTGCAGCTCTGCATAGAAACCAATCAGCTTCCAGTATTTTGTTGTCAAAGCTTAATTGAACAAGTGGAAGTTAGAAGCTGATTGGCTACCATGCACAGCTGCACCAGATTTTGCACTTGTTTGCACAGTTTTGATAAATCAACCCGAATGTGTCACAAATAGGTAAATGAAAAGTGAAATAAATGATCAATAAAATAAAATTGTAGAATGTGTATTACAACCTCTGGCAGTTGTTTGACATCCTAAATTTAAAATCAAAACGTGTACATCAGAGATGTGAATCTAGTAGTAAACGGTGAATTAAAAATGGGAAAAAAGTAAGCTATTTAAATATGTGTGTGTTGTACTCTCTGGCGGGTGCTGATCAGTGTGTGAAATATTTGCCCTCCTGGATTAGGCCTGGTGTACTGGTGATCAGAAAAATTTCCAGAGTGATATTAAATTCTTATTTGCAATACATTATAACAAAAATACAGTGCTTGAAAAGTGTCCAGTGCTTGCTGAAAATTGCTTGCTTAAAAAGTGAAATCTTAAAGACGTCTTCATTAGGTGACAGACAGTGATTTGTGCTCCTACTGTGAATGCACTCACCGAATGGCCTCACCCCCCGCAGGGGTACTGCGCATTCACAGTATCTGCCACTGTGTAGCAATTCCTGGAGTCCCTCTGAAGGCGGAGCTCGCATGGCTGTCACTTGCGTCATGCCTGTGTTGGAAAATGCTTCCCCCCCCCCCCTCCAAACACAATTTTATTTTTATGAATGTTGGGCTTTTTTTACTGCTGCATCCTCGACAATCTTTCACAGGTATCCTGTTCCCACTTCCGGGAGCCTCAGCCACAGGTATTGCCGTCACTGACCGGGCTCTCCCTCCTCCTCGTTCCCCGGCTGCCGGGCCAGTAGGAGAGAGGACCGGAGCCTTGCGCATGCACAGTAGGGTTCCTGGCGCGAAGTTGTAAGACTTCACTGCCGGATTCCCTTAATCGCAATGGTGGCGGCAGCACCCGACAGCTGCTGTGCCGACATCCCTGGACTCCAGGACAGGTAAGTGTCCGATTATTAAAAGTCGGCAGCTGCAGTATGTGCAGCTGCTGGCTTTTAATTTTTGCAGCGGTGGGCGGACCCACATGGAAGCGCTCCCTGAGGTGTTTTTTTTTTTTTTTTTTTGCAGTATAACATGCACTTTTTTTACCCTGAAAATAGAGGGTAAACCGTGCCTGCGTGTTGCACGTCGATATCTGTTTTTTTACCAACAGGGGGCGGGGATTGGGCGGTCTGCCCCTGGGTACCACCCATTGGGGGGGTGTCAGGCTGGCCCTGGGGCAGCGCTGGCAGCATACTTTAAAGTTCAGAAAACATTACTGCCAGCCCTTTGTCACTCTCAATGTAAAACTAAGCCTCTAAATCCCTCAATTAATGTCGCTCTCCGCCTCCTCCTCGAGTGTAGCTTTTGATTGGAGGAGAGCGGCCACGTGCCCGGGTCCACGAGAGAGAGAGAGCGGCGTTAATGTAGGTATTTAGGAGCTTTGATTTACAAGACAGTGACACAGGAGACGCTGTGTATGAGAAGGGGCTGGCAGTGATATTTTCTCAATTTTAGAGCATGCTGGCAGTGTTGTCCCAGGAGACTGGGGGCCTCGGGGGGGGGGGGGGGGGGGGTCTGTGTGTTATGCAGGGGGCTGTGTAAAAGTTTTTTTGTTTTTTTTTTTCCCCCTGAAACTTCCCTCTTAAAGTTAAGGTGCATGTTATATGCCGATAAATGCGGTACTTATTTCACTCACTGCACCTCAGTTTATAACATTTGTATTGTGTGATACAATGATATAAATTACCAGTTAAACTAGTGCAATGCTGAATAGCAAAAAATGGCCAGGTCATGAAACCTTCCAGAGGTCAAGTGGTTAATCTGAACAATCTTGAAGTTTGTAAACTTAGTTTGTGATCCATCACATATATTTACCTCCTTGCATTCTGTGAATATGGGTTGCTGTGTCACATTTCACAGAGCCTGCCTTCTGACCTACAGAGGTGCAGAGAGGAGGAGTTACAAGAGGCGGGGACAGTACAGGAATCACTGCTTGCATGCAGCAAAGTATCATGGGATATGTAGTCCTTAGAAATGGATGGTTAACAGCCGAGTAGAAGTTGCAAAGCATGCTGGGAAATTAGGAAAGAGATGGTCAGACAGATTTTTCAAGTAAGTCTATAGTGGATTGTCCGATTTAATTGTGTTGCTATTACAAAACTGATGTTCTAAAATGAAAGTGTATGCTGTGACCTGAGACCCCCCCCCCCCCCCCCTTCTTTTTGAAGTGACCTGTTATGCCCTGTACACATGACCAGTTTTGCTGTCGGAATAAACTCTGAAGGTTAGCAACATTCCTCTGCGCTGAGAGATAGAGAAGAGATATACAAAGTAACATTTAGTTCTTTTAGATCAAAGAGATGAACTTCGGTTTGTAAATGAGTTCAGTTTAACCACTTAAAGGGGTTGTAAACCCTCGTGTTTTTTCACCTTAATGCATTCTATGCATTAAGGTGAAAAAACACCTGGCAGTCACCAGCCCCCCCCCCCGTTTTACTTACCTGAGCCCCTTCATCTCAGCAGGGACGCGCTGTCTCTCTCTCCACGGGGTCCCGGCTCTTGATTGGCTAGATTGATAGCAGTGCAGCCCCCAAACATTATATATATATATATATTTGTAGCAGAGACCCTAGAGCAGTGGTTCTCAACTCCAGTCCTCGGGACCCACCAACAGGCCAGATTTTATGTATTACCTTGGGGGAGATGCAGACTAGAATACGGCAATCACTGAGCAGCAAGTGATATCACCTGTGATGTATTTCAGCTATCTTGCAAACCTGGCCTGTTGGGGGGCCCTGAGGACTGGAGTTGAGAACCACTGCCCTAGAGAATGAAATTGCAGTCGTTGCAATATTTTATGTCGCACTGTATTTGCACAGCGGTCTTTCAAGCACAATTTTTTGGGAAAAAATACACTTCAATTGATACAAAAAAAACGGTAGAGTCAGCCCAATTTTTTTGTACAATGTGAAAGATGTTACGCTGAGAGAATCGTGATCTTTATTCTAAGTAAAAAAATTTGTGATTCTCCTTTTATCCAGAATCGTGCAGCTCTAGTCTGTAGTGACAGATCGATCAGGATAGTGGGAAGCACTTTTTAGGTTGCTGTTGTACAGTTTCACCCCTTCATTTGAATACTTTAGGCTGCATTCACACTTCAGCTTTTGAATCGCGGGCAGATTTGCCGCGGTTCTGCCCGCAATTTGAAAGCACTGATGTGTGAATGACAAATCGCGGAACTCGCATTTAAGGCTAGGTTCACACTGCTGCGAATTCTATTGCGAATTTGAGCCGTTGCGATCGCTCAAATTCGCAAGTCATTTAAATTACATAGATTAACATTAGTGCCGTTCACATCGACGCGTTGCGAATATAACCTGCGTGAAAAAAAGGTCCTGTGCGAGTTTACTGCGTTGCGTTGCGAATTTAGTCTCCATAGACATCAATGTAAATCGTTCTTGAATCGCATTGATTGGTTCACATATGTGCGAATTCCACCACACTACTCTCCACAAAAACCAGGAAGTACACAGGAAGTTAAGACCCTTTTTTTTTTTACATTATGATTCCATTGGCTAGACTATCAATCGCAGCTATATCCAACTCCTGAAATTCGCGGTAAAATCGCGGTAAATTCGCACTGCAGCAGTGTGAACCTAGCCTTAAATGCGATTTTATTTCAATGACACCTAAAATCTGCTGCGATTGTCGTGCGATAAATCTCGCTGCAATCATGTCACCCAGAAGTAGCTCCTGAACTTTTTTTGGGCGACGCGCTTCCCGTGATGTGGGCTGCAGCGCAATTTATCACGCCAGACTCGCGCTGCGGGTTTAGGTGTCATTCAAATGAATGGCATGTCGAATGTGAGTCCCACCATTTGTCATTCACACATCGGCGCTTACAAATCGCGGGCAGAATCGTGTCAAATCTGCCTGTGATTCAAAACGCTGACGTGTGAATGCAGGTTCAGCACAAGGTTGCTTTAAGATGCTCATGAACATATGAGGGTGATATGGCCACCCTCGGGTGTCCATATCGCAGACCACCCTCTGTGTCAGTTTCAAATCGATCTAGCATCACTCCAATGTAATTTTCTGTGTATTGATTGCTATACTGTATGTAGTCAGTGCAGGTATTCACATACTTTTTTTGTGTGTGTGATAATGACACTGTGTACTGTTATGCTATTCATGTAAGATAGTGTTGCCTGTGTGTACATTCTGAGTGTTTACACACCTCTGTTCTAAAATGAAAAAAATAAGTTTGCAGTGTGTTGCATTTCCTTTGACTTTCGGTTGCTTTTCTCTGGGATGATTGCGCTATTTGACGCACCTGTGCTTTCTATATAAATAACACCGGAATACATTCATAGTTGTATGGGGATGGAAAAATGCAACATTGTGTTAAAGGATAAGAAAACATTTTAATCACTTTTTTCTTTCTTGCTAGACCAAGAAAAATGCCTCCAAAGAAAGCAGCAGGATCGGGCCCAGGCGCCAGAAAAGCTCCAGCCAAGCGGAAATTGGCAGAGGAGTTCCCACCTGGGGAGGTACTCACCGATTCAGCCAAAAAGCAGTGGAAATTGGGACCGCCCATTGGACAGGGTGGTTTTGGACGCCTTTATCTTGGTAATTTGTTCTTCTTCTTTTTTTTTTTTTTTTTTTTTTTTAAATAGTCCCTTTTTAGAGGTTTCCAAACCTCGACCTGGACACACACTACAAAGATGGTTTGGCAATCCTATTAAAGTTAGGTTCTGAAATTGAAATTTCTCAGTCTCCAGCCAAAAACCTTTGGGGGTTTATTTTGGCTAGAGTGGAGCAGCTTAGAACCTCTGTATTCCTGTTGGGGAGATTTTACCATGGCTTCTTGTGCTAGTGACCACAAAGTCATTGAGGGAAATATCCCCTATAGAGACACATAGCAAATAAACAACTGGCAGATGTTCCAACCCAGCCTTTTTCAACCAAGGTGCCTTCAGGTTTCTCCATGGGTGCCTTGGCAAAATGCCAAGAAATTGCCAAAAAATTGTATACAAGCCAAACTGCTTGTCAAGTCTGCCTGGACAAAGCCCTGGGTTTTCATTGTGCATTATTACAACCTTTCAGCTACCGTTGTCCTAACAACCAATGACATCATTTGGTTGATAAGGAGTAAGGCTGGGTTCATACTGATGTGAATTGGATGTGGATTTCTCCGCGTCCAATTCGCATGACAGGAAAGTGTGATCGACTCTCAATGGAGCCCCTTCACATATCTCCGGGGCGACTGCAGAGCGTATTGCACTGAGGACCTGTGTCTCTTTGGCTCCCCCACCCATCTCCATCTGCACTGGGGTTCCAATAGCTGCATGAGGGTGAAGTGAAACACTGGAATACTAGTCTGTACCAGTGTGCAAAGGTGTGTTTTCTTCGGAAGAATAAATCGCCTCTTACATTGGGTGTCCTACATTTGTGTAAGTTACTGCATTATGTAAAACCTGTTCGTTTAGCTTTTTACATTTTAGAACGACATGCCTCTGGATTGTGCAAAGTTTTCAAGGATGCCTTGACTAGAAAAAGGTTGAAAAATACTGGGGTTGATTTACTAAAACTGGCATGTGCAAAATCTGGTGCAGCTGTGCATAGAAACCAATCGGCTTCCAGATTTTTTTTTTTTGTCAAAGCTTAATTGAACAAGCTGAAGTTAGAAGCTGATTGGCTACCATGTAGAGCTGCACCAGATTTTGCACACGCCAGTTTTAGTAAATCAACCCCAATATTCTAACCTACCCCCTATGCTATTTTTTTTTTTTTTTAAATCCGTAGTGAAAAGGTTCCCATTTATCCTGTTTGTGTTTAAATTTCTTTTAATAATTAAGGAGGAAATAAAAATCTAACTCCTGACCAGAATGGCTTTGGCTGCAAAAACAGATACCGAGTCATGAAGGTGTTAAAAGATTAGGGCGTAGTCAGATCTTGTCTTTTACAGCCACTACGTCTTCGCAAATAGTGATTTCCCATTTGAACGCACAGGGTCTCTTGTGACCTATATTTGTGGCATCAGGGACCTGTAACCCTTCTACTGTTTGTCATATGGATCACTACGCAAAGCTACGTTTTTTTTTTTTTTGTAAGACGTAAGATTCATGGAGCATCACTGCAGAAGTTGCTTATACAGCTAGCCTGAGAAGTTTACTTTAGTAAGATTGGGGCGGGGGGGGGGGGAGGGAGCTCTCTGTGCCTAATAATCTGGTTGTCTGTTTCAGCAGCAAGTAACCAAATGTGTGTAGATCTTTTTATTGGATTTAAAAAAGGCTTTCAAAAATAAAGGGCTGATGTTGGCCATGCCCTGGACACTTTCAGTTTAAGGCAAAAATGATTAAATGGAACAAGGCTGCTGTTGGTAATGGGATGCCCTAATCTGTTTGGACCATTTTGCAAGTAAAAGCTGAAATGTAAAGTTGACTTCCAGTTAAGTATAAAAGGGACAAGTAAACAAAGCTTGTTATTCATTGTTAACATCAAGCCTCAACCAATGTAACCTTGCTTATACCAAACCATACCTTGCCAATGCCCCTAGTAGCTGAAAATAACGTGGATGTAAACCTCAGGCATGAAATATGAACAAAGTATTTCCCTCTATAGTGTGTTCTTAAGAACACTAACGCCCTGTACACACGATAGGATTTTCCGACTACAAAATCCATGTTTTTTTTCCGACGGATGTTGGCTCAAACTTGTCTTGCATACACACAGTCACACAAAGTTGGTCGGAAATTCCGAACGTCAAGAACGCGGTGACGTACACCATGTACGACGAGCCGAGAAAAATTAAGTTCAATCTATCAGTGCGGCTCTTCTGCTTGATTCCGAGCATGCGTGGCACTTTGTGAGTTGAAATTGTGTACACACGATCAGAATTTCCGACAACGAAATTTGTTGTCGGAAAATTTGAGAACCAGATCTCAAATTTTGTCTGATGGAAATTCCGATGGAAAATGTCCGATGGAGCCTACACACGGTCGGAATTTACGACAACAAGCTCCCATCAAACATTTTCCGTTGGAAAATCCTATCGTGTGTACGGGGCATAAGTGTAATTTCTGTATTCTTCTGCTATCGTCATGAACCATTTCTGCCAAGTTTTCCTGACAACAAGAGAAATAATGGTGATGGGGAAGGAGCTCCAGGTGATTGACAGCCTCAACTCTGTTCCTGTGTGCTGTGTGAAAGTGGGGCCTCCCCTCCAATCAGCTCTCAGAGCTCTGCAGAGTGTAACTTGAGCTCTTCTCCCCCCATTTTTTTTTTCTAAACTCTCAGAGAAGCTTTATAAATTCTGCACTTTGCATGGATGTAAGCGAAGAAGAATGTAGATAAACGGGTACAACTTATGTAGGAGGATTTGTTTAATCTCTGTGTATGACCTGAAGCCAGTCACTGGGGATATGTAGGGGTTTACAAATACTTTAATGAAGCACACTGCTATTCCAGTGATCACTGCTTGCTCTCGGGTCCTGTGCTGAGCAGCTGGCCTGATGCATTCTGAACACAGAAGGCTGGCTGCTCAGCACGGGTACCAGTTAGAGAATGCTGTGCATTTTGTGAATGAATGCAAAGCTTTCTCTGATTGGACGAGGTGGAGAGATCAGGCAGTGACATTACCTGAATTTGTCTTTGTATCATAGTATCGGCCTTCTGCATCTGCTGTACAGCAGAGCTTTGACTAGAAGCTGCAAAATCAGTATGTTGCAGTTTGTGTGTGGCAGCAAGGAGCATGATGAGGGAAGAGAGCAATATGAGATGAAGATGAGCTCATCAGTGTATTGGCCTTTCTTGTACTGTTCAGTCACAGTATTGAGGGTACGGGCAAGACCTAGTTGTAAGATTTAACTCCAGTAGTGTAAAATTGGAACAGTGTCGTGCTAATGTGGTAGAACTGTGTAACCCTCAGAAATACAAATCCTTTGGCAGGTAAACAAGTTCCCTTATATGTGAACCAATAGTAGAATTGTAGGTGCCGCTCAAGGTTCCCAAAAGGTCCTCTTCTGTAATCTACCACTGGGAGTGCGGGCAAGGATGGAGCTCTTCCCAGCTCCAGATATTGATACAAAGGAAATAAAGGTCTTATAAGCTACATATCACTACCACGTGTATAGAGTGTGAAACAGCCTCAGCCTGGGCTCCAACCAGGCCCTGCCCCCGGGGCTTATTTAGTATATTTTCATTTGTGTTTGCCTGGAGTTCAACTATAAACTGGGCTTAAAGCATGCAGGTTTGTGTGTTTAATGCGTTGACACCTTCTCTTTTTATTTTTATGCACGAAAGTGATAATAAAGTCCTTTTTATTAAAAAAAAAAAAAAAACAAACCATTGTGCAATGGTTTTGCACAGAGCAGCTTGCTATGGGGGCACTCAAGCCATTCAGACACAGAGCTGCAGCTCGGCCCCACCCCCCCATTCTCCACATTGGCTCACTGACTTTGACTGCAGTGGGAGCCAATGGCGCCCGCTGTGTTTCTCAGCCTGTCAGGAGGGAATGTCCCGGACAGCTCTCCAGGCTCTCATCCACATCGCTGGATCAAAATGGGGCTCGGGTTAGGGGGGCTGCTGCACACAGGTTTTTTTATCTTAATGCATATATATTAAAAAAAAAAAAAAAAAAACCTTTTGCATTTAAGAACCACTTTAATTTGTTTGAGCTTAAAAATGCTTGCTCATGCTAAACAAATGAAATGTGCATTTTTGTTTTCTGCACACTGTGCTGGAGTGCATTGATATAAATTACTTTGAAAAGATATATTGCAGTTACCGTGCAGTAGATAGGTTCATGTACCTCCTAGAAGCTGCACCTGTTTTTAAGACTTTAGCCTTCTACACTCTGTTGAAGCAGATGCCTGGATATTAATGGAAAAGTGGGTTTCCTTAACCACCTCAACACAGGGCACTTACACCCCCTTTCCTGCCCAAGCCATATTTCAGCGCTGTCACACTTTTGAATGATAATTGCGCAGTCATGCTACACTGTAACCATGTGAAATTGTTATCATTTTCTTCACACAAATGGAGCTTTCTTTTGGTGGTATTTAATCACTCCTGGGTTTTTTATTTTTTTCCTAAAAAAAAAAAAAAAGTTTTTCTTAGTTTGTCAGTAAGTTTTGTAAATAAGTAATTTTTCTCCTTCACTCATGGGCACTGATGGAGGCACAAATATGCCACACTTATGGGCACTGATAGGCGGTACTGATGGGTGGCACTGATGGGCAGCATTGGTAGCCAGCACTGACTGGCATCACTAATGGCCACTGATTGCTGGCACTTGTGGGCACTGATTGCTGGCACTGGTGGGCACTAATTGTAATCAGGGCACTGATGATCTGTGCCCTGATTACATTCCTAGCTGTCCCCTGTGAGGAGATGCTGCTGATCGGCTCTCCTTTCACTCAGTGGGAGGTGAGGAGCGCCGATTACTGGCATCTCCGTATTTTCATGTGACCGGCTCTCTTTACACAGATCGGGGTCACGCCGTGTCCTAGCAACACGGCGCAGTTGTTCTGGGAGGCCGTCATGACGTCCACCCAGAACGAGTGCCGCACCGACCAGCCGTCATTTGACGGTGGGCGGGCGACAAGTGGTTAAATTTAATTTCATATTCGTGCACCTGAATTTGACCTTAGTCTCTGTACTGCATGATTGGAGTGTGAGAAAAAAGTGCAAGGAACCCAATCAGTTCATGTGCTGACAAGAAGCATGTGGACAGGAAGAGAAAACGGTCAGAGAAATTAAATAAACACTGTGCTGCTTCTCCTTTCCTGTCCAGTTCTGTCAGCTGTTACCAATCATTGTCTACTCAAATGCTCCAGATGTTACAACTGTATATCTGCCTACGTGGACAGATGTTTTCATCTTACCCTTGTGTGCTCCTTAAAGTGGATGTAAACCCGAAAAAATATTTTTTTAATTAAGGCTTGCACCTTGTACAGTATCGGATTTCATGTCATCTATGCCCAGTCTTGCCACGAAGAGTCAATCTAGCTCTCAGTCCTCTTATCTTTTTTTCCGTGAGATAAAAACTGACAGAGAAATGTCCATTTCTCCCCTTTGCTGTGAGTGACACGTGATTTACATATCTCATGCACAAGTGTGAGAGAGGCATTCTGTGTACTTCAGATCCCCTCCTCCTTTCTTCTCCAGCTTTTCCAGGATTGGCTGCTCCACACCTCTGCATGATTGGGCATGCTGAAGTCATGTGGTGACTTTACTGGGTTTTGACTGGATGTTAGTGATCATGGGGCATTATCCACAAGACCAGCAGAAGTTCAGTGTAAGAAATATCGATGCCTGTCCAAGGGGAGTGTAGAGGTGTGTGGGGAGTCTGACATCACAACTCCACCCACTGAGCTCCTGACAACAGACCCGCCCACAGAATCTGCAGTTTTTCGGGTCTCATAACGCAGAGGGGAGACATTTGATACATGCAGGAGGCATGTATATCCTTATAGATAACCACTATGGCAGTAGTTTAGAAAGGATGAGAGTGGGTTTACATCCACTTTAATGTCAAAGGTGTGGATTCTCCACGTGTGTACATCCAAAGGTGTTTAACCTCTTGCTGACCAGCCGCCGCCTTTATACTGAGGCAGAATGGCACGGGCAGGCAAATCGCCGTCATGTTACGCCGCTCCTTTAGGCCCCCGGAGCCGATGCGAGTGCCCGGCTGTCTCGATGACCGCTGGGCTCCCGCGATCGCTCGTAACACGGCGAGAACCGGGAGAGATCCCGGTTCGCTGAGGGGAGAAGTGACAGATCGTCTGTTCATGCAAAGTATGAACAGAGATCTGTCATCTCCCCTAGACAGTCCCCTTCAGTTAGAACAAACATTAGGGAACATGATTAACCCCTTGATCGCCCCTAGTGTTAACCCCTTCACTGCCAGTGAGATTTTTACAGTAATCAATGCATTTTTATAGCACTGATTGTGTATTAACCGGTTCCCGACTGGCGCACGCCGATGTACGTCGGCAGAATGGCACGGCTGGGCAAATGGGCGTACCTGTACGTCCATTTGAATTCCCCGTCGTGCCATTGTGTGTGCGCGCGCCGGCCAGGAGCTCCGTGAGTCGGGTCGTGGGTCCCGTGGACTCGATCGCCGCGGGGATACCCGCGATCGCCTCACGAAGAGGACAAATGGGGAGATGCCGTTGTAAACAGCATCTCCCTGTTCTGCCTAGTGACAAGTGTCACTCGATCTCTGCTCCCTGTCATCGGAGCAGAGATCAGTGACGTCACCCACACAGCCCATCCCCCTACAGTTAGTAATCACTCCCTAGGACACACTTAACCCCTCCCCGCCCCCTAGTGGTTAACCCCTTCACTGCCAGTGTCATTTACACAGTAATCAGTGCATTTTTAATCGCACTGATCGCTGTATAAATGACAATGGTCCCAAAAATGTCCGACATGTCCGCCATAACGTCGCATTCACAATAAAAATCGCTGATCGCAGCCATTACTAGTAAAAAAAAAAAATTATTAATAAAAATGCCATAAAACTATCCCCTATTTAGTAAACACTATAACGTTTGTGCAAACCAATTAATAAACGCTTATTGCGATTTTTTTTTTTTTTTTCCCAAAAATATGTAGAAGAATATGATCGCCCTAAACTGAAGAAAAAAAATGTTTTTTTTATATATTTTTGGGGGATATTTATTATAGCAAAATGTAAAAAATGCTTTTTTTCAAAATTGTCGCTCTTATTTTGTTTATAGCGCAAAAAATAAAAATCGCAGAGGCGATCAAATACCACCAAAAGAAAGCTCTATTTGTGGGAAAAAAAGAACGTCAATTTTGTTTGGGAGCCACATTGCATGACCGCGCAATTGTCAGTTAAAGCGACGCAGTGCCAAATCGCAAAAAACGCACTGGTCAGGAAGGGGGTAAATCCTTCCAGGGCTGAAGTAGTTAATGCCAATGGTCCCAAAAATGTGTCAAAATTGTCCAATAAAAATCGCAGATCACCGCCATTACTAGTAAAAAAAAATTATAAAAATGCTATAACTTTTGCTCAAACCAATCAATATACGCTTTATTGCGATTTTTATTACAAAAAATATGTAGAAGAATACATATCTGCCTAAACTGAGAAAAAAAATAGCTTAAAAAAAAAAAAGGGATATTTATTATAGCAAAAAGTACAGAATATTGTGTGTTTTTTGTTTTTTTTTATCATGCAAAAAATAAAAACCGCAGAGATGATCAAATACCACCAAAAGAAAGCTCTATTTGTGGGGGAAAAAAGGACGTCAATTTTGTTTGGGTACAACGTCACACGACCGCGCAATTGTCAGAGTGACGCAGTGCCGAATCGCAAAAAGTGCTCTGGTCAGAAAGGGGGTAAAATCTTCCGGGGCTGAATCGGTTAACCACTTCCCTACCCGCCCATAGACATATGACATCTGCAGATGGGATCTCCCATCCTGGGCAGGCGTCATATAATGTCCTAGCGGGAATTGGGGGCGCGCATGCCGCGTCACTGAGGAGCGGATGCGTGTGCCCAGCGGCCGCAATGACTGGCGGGCACTCGCCTTCGCTCGTTACAGAGCAGGACTGTGGATCTGTGTGTGTGTAAACAGACAGATCAACGTCATGTCAGGGGAGAGGAGACTGATCGTGTTGCCCCCCCCCCCAAGTCAGTCCCCTCCCCCCACAGTTAGAATCACTCCCTAGGTAACAAATTTAACCCCTTGACCGCCCCCTAGTATTAACTCCCTCCCTGCCAGTGACATTGATACAGTAATCAGTGCATTTTTATAGAATGTAATGTGAATGGTTCCAAAATAGTGTCTGATCTGTCCGCCGCAATGTCAGTCATGATAAAAATCGCAGATCGCCGCCATTGCTAGTAAAAAAAAAAAATAATAAAAATGCCATAAATCTAGCCCCTATTTTGTAGACGCTATAACTTTTGCGCCAAACCAATCAATATACGCTTATTGCAATTTTTTTTCCAAAAATCTGTAGAAGAATACATATCGGCCTAAACTTAGAAAAAAAATTTAAAAAAAACATATATTTATTATATTTATATAAAAGATATTTATTATAGCAAAGAGTAAAGAAGTGTTTTTTTTATTTTTTTCCAAACTTGTCGCTCTTCTTTTGTTTTATAGCGCAAAAAAAAAAACTGCAGAGATGATCAAATACCACCAAAATAAAGCTCTATTTGTGGGGGGGGGGGGGGGGAATATCATATGAGTATAGTGTTGCATGACCGCGCAATAGTCATTCAAAATGTTAGTGCTGAAAATTGGCCTGGGCAGGAAGGGTGTGAAAATGCCCTGTATTGAAGTGGTTAAACAATTATGTTTTTGTATAATTATGTGTATACACTTGTTTTAATGTCCACAATTTTTTTATTTATTTTTTAAACCAGCTAATGAAAACTCCTCCAAGACGGTTGGATCAGATGCTCCATATGTCATAAAAGTGGTAAGATTTTAGTAAAAACCTCCTTCTTCTTTTTTTTTTTTTTTATTTTTTTATTTTTTATTTTTTTGCGGTTTTTAGTGACAGGGGCTTGGAGGGGGAGACAGCTGGGCTTTTCCCATTCTAGGGGTTCCTAGCTCAGGCACCCTCACTCCCGTATTTTCCTTTGGCTCCTTCTCTATGGGAGGAGAAACTACCATATCCGCTTGTAATATTTTCTTTAATATTTGGCTGTCACTGAAGCCGTGGGACTCCAAAGGGGGGCAGATACATACCTGGAAGCCATAGTTCATGTCAGCAGAATTGTGAGGATGCCAACTCCACATTGCGATGAAATATATTTTTTTGTGAACTTTTCACTTTTATGATCTCCTTTTACATGGGTATCTAAAGGCGAAAATTAAAGGAAAAGTTCACCTCCTGCTTTTAGAATGGAACTTGTAACATATTCCCACTCCTGCAGCCTCTCCCCAATCCCCCTTCTAATTGTAACAGCAGGCCGGGGTTCTTCTCCCCGCATCCGCTGTCACAATTTGACAAGCATGCAGCTGTGCGGGGTTCCGCCCACATGGCCGCATCATTCATTCACAGAGTTTTGTGAATGAACTACCGAAATCCTTTGCAGCTGACAGCTTGTAGTTTCAATGAACTACCAGGCCACTGATGAGCACTCTATGTAGTTCAATGATGCTTCCTGTTGTTTAGTAACTATGATGTATGGGCAGACAGCTACAGTCTGCAGGAACCTGATATTGCTGCAGATCAGAAGTGCAAAGCTTTACAGACTCCTAATAACAAAAAAAGAAATGCTTTTTTTATTTTTTTTTAACTAGACTTACTAGCTGGAAGACCCTGCTAAGCTGTAATTTAGTAGAGAAGGGGGTGAACTAGATGGGGAAAAAAAATGAACCCTTGTTTTGGACACAAATTGAAATATGTTTTTAAATTGTAGGAACCGAGCGATAATGGGCCCCTATTCTCAGAGTTGAAATTCTACATGCGTGCTGCGAAGCCAGAAATGAGTAAGTCTAGCTCATTTGTTACATAAACCAGATGACTAGTAGTTATGTTTATAGCTTAGTTTTTGAGGGGTATTTAATTTGGACGTTCTAGGGTCTGCCCTTGACTAGAAGCTCTATGCATGACATGTTTTTGAATTTGCTTGGACACCTAACATATAGACTATGTTACTGTACACAGAACCTGCCTCTGCAGATGCCAGCTTGTACATTTTGTTTGTATGGTACGATAGAATATCAATTTAAAGAATTAGCTGCACCATCCAGAGCTTATTATATTGGACTGTAAACTCTGTTAGGCAGTGGCATGTTATAAATGAGCTCTCCTTACTTGATGTCATATTAGTGACATCCATGGTACAAGAGACTGCCTGTTTTAAAATGCTTAGTGGAAAAAGACAGCCACATACTTAAACGGATTTCATATTATAATGGAGCCTTAGAGATTGCTCTCTAGTTATAAAGAAACATTTAAAACCTTCCCCTGTGTTTCAGGTGACTGTTGGAGGCTTTCCAAATGTTACAAGGGACTGTTAAAGCCTGCTGCCATGTTTTGGGATACAAAGGCCCCGCTCCCATCCCGCCGCTCCCACTGTCATGCATTTTTCCTTCTGTTTTGTTTATGCTCTTTAACGTCCTTTTTAGTGTGTTTTTTCATGCACGTCCGTAGACTTCAATGGGCCATAAAAACGCAGGTAAATGCATATACTATTGGACATGCCTAATTTTTTTAGAACACAGCACGCAAATGTGAAAGACCTCCTTGGCATTTTCATGAAACATGCATTTCTATGGGCTGCAGAATACAAATCAGGTGTGAACCAGAGTTTTTAATGTTGCCATGTTAGAAACTATCCACATGTTTCAGGAGGATGCTAATGAGTTATTCATTCTTTATTGGAAAGTGCACAGGGAAGCTTTTCTTGGGTGGCTAAATCGCATATCGCCCCCCCCCCCCCCCCCCCCATAGAGTGCCAAATTAGCCCCCGTTCACACAGGTGCAACTTCAGGTGCGACTTACAATTCGCATCTAATGTCTTTCTATGGCACCGTCTTAATTGGAGCGATTTAAAAAATAGTTCTGCACTATTTTTGGCGATTTTTCATGCGCAACTTGCATTGACATTTGTGCTTGAAATCGTACAGATGTCGGCAAGCCCTAGGTGAAGTCGCACTGTCCTGCGACTTTGAAATCACTCTGAAGTAGCATGATTTCAAAGCTGCATTCAGTGTAAATGGGGGGCTTACAGTACCGACACATGACAGCCGCTGGCAGCGCCCTATTTTCTCCCAGCTTGACAACTGGACACAGATTCAATGTATATTCTGCATAATCCATAGCTCCCAACAAGAACTGGGCAACATGGCAACCTCAGTCACTTATCTATTCTGTCTCATACCTGTCAAAAACAAATTCCCAGCTCACTTACCAGCTAGACTGCAACAAAACCGAATTGATCCCGTCTAACAAGTCACCTTAAAAACAAGGAGTTTAGTCGCACACGTATGCAAACACATGAGTAAGCAGCAGTGGCCAAATCAAGGCACCCCGCTGTACTGCGGTCCTGACAACATCCCTTTGAGTCTCCCAAGTTGGAGGTCATATAGCAGTGGAGAGATTAAGGGCAAGTTTGCCTGGAAGGAGCCCACCACTCCTTAACCACTTCAGCCCCGGAAGGATTTACCCCCTTCCTGACCAGAGCACTTTTTACAATTCGGCACTGCGTCGCTTTAACTGCTAATTGCGCGGTCATGCAATGCTGTACCCAAACGAAATTTGCGTCCTTTTCTTCCCACAAATAGAGCTTTCTTTTGATGGTATTTGATCACCTCTGCCGTTTTTATTTTTTGCGCTATAAACGGAAAAAGACTGAAAATTTTGAAAAAAAATGATATTTTCTACTTTTTGTTATAAAAAAAATCCAATAAACTAAATTTTAGTCATACATTTAGGCCAAAATGTATTCGGCCACATGTCTTTGGTAAAAAAAATGTCAATAAGCGTATATTTATTGGTTTGCGCAAAAGTTATAGCGTCTACAAACTAGGGTACATTTTCTGGAATTTACACAGCTTTTAGTTTATGACTGCCTATGTCATTTCTTGAGGTGCTAAAATGGTAGGGCAGTACAAACCCCCTGCAAATGACCCCATTTTGGAAAGTAGACACCCCAAGGAAATTGCTGAGAGGCATGTTGAGCCCATTGAATATTTATTTTTTTTTTGTCCCAAGTGATTGAATAATGACAAAAAAAAAAAAATTACAAAAAGTTGTCACTAAATGATATTGCTCACATAGGCCATGGGCATATGTGGAATTGCACCCCAAAATACATTCAGCTGCTTCTCCTGAGTACGGGGATACCACATGTGTGGCACTTTTTGGGAGCCTAGCCGCGTACGGGGCCCCGAAAACCCAGCACCACCTTCAGGATTTCTAAGGGCATACATTTTTGATTTCACTCCTCACTACCTATCACAGTTTTGAAGGCCATAAAATGCCAAGATGGCACAACCCCCCCCCCCAAATGACCCCATTTTGGAAAGTAGACACCCCAAGCTATTTGCTGAGAGGCATGGTGAGTATTTTGCAGCTCTGATTTGTTTTTGAAAATGAAGAAAGACCAGAAAAAAAATTTTTTTTTTTTTCAATTTTCAAAACCTTGTGACAAAAAGTGAGGTCTGCAAAATACTCACTATACCTCTCAGCAAATAGCTTGGGGTGTCTACTTTCCAAAATGGGGTCATTTGGGGGGGTTTTGTGCCACCTGGGCTTTCCATGGCCTCCGAAACTGTGATAGGCAGTGAAGAGTGAAATCAAAAATTTACGGCCTTAGAAAGCCTGAAGGCGGTTCTTGGTTTTCGGGGTCCCGTACGCGGCTAGGCTCCCAAAAAGTCCCACACATGTGGTATCCCCATACTCAGGAGAAGCAACAGAATTTATTTTGGGGTGTAATTTCACATATTCCCATGGCATGTTTGAGCAATATAACATTTAGTGACAACTTTGTGCAAAAAAAAAAAAAAATTTGTCTCTTTCCCGCAACTTGTGTCACAATATAAAATATTCCATGGACTCGACATGCCTCTCAGCAAATAGCTTGGGGTGTCTACTTTCCAAAATGGGGTCATTTGGGGGGGGTTTGAACTGTCCTGGCATTTTATGCACAACATTTAGAAGCTTACGTCACACATCACCCACTCTTCTAACCACTTGAAGACAAAGCCCTTTCTGACACTTTTTGATTACATGAAAAAATTATTTTTTTTTGCAAGAAAATTACTTTGAACCCCCAAACATTATATATTATTTTAAAGCAAATGCCCTACAGATTAAAATAATGGGTGTTTCATTTTTTTTTTTCACACAGTAATTGCGCAGCGATTTTTCAAACGCATTTTTTGTGGAAAAAACACACTTTTTTAAATTTTAATGCACTAAAACACACTATATTGCCCAAATGTTTGATGAAATAAAAAAGATGATCTTAGGCCGAGTACATGGATACCAAACATGACATGCTTTACAATTGCGCACAAACGTGCAGTGGCAACAAAATTAATACATTTTTAAAAGCCTTTAAAAGCCTTTACAGGTTACCACTTTAGATTTACAGAGGAGGTCTACTGCTAAAATTACTGCCCTCGATCTGACCTTTGCGGTGATACCTCGCATGCATGGTGCAATTGCTGTTTACATTTGACGCCAGACCGACGCTTGCGTTCGCCTTAGCGCGAGAGCAGGGGGGACAGGGGTGCTTTTTTTTTTTTTTCTTTATTATTTTTTTGCTTTTTTATCTTATTTTTAAACTGTTCCTTTCATATTTTTTTTTTTTTTTTAATCATTTTTATTGTTCTCTCAGGGAATGTAAATATCCCCTATGATAGCAATAGGTAGTGACAGGTACTCTTTTTTTGAAAAAATTGGGGTCTATTAGACCCTAGATTTCTCCTCTGCCCTCAAAGCATCTGACCACACCAAGATCGGTGTGATAAAATGCTTTCCCAATTTCCCAATGGCGCTGTTTACATCCGGCGAAATCTAAGTCATAAAATGCTCGTAGCTTCCGGTTTCTTAGGCCATAGAGATGTTTGGAGCCACTCTGGTCTCTGATCAGCTCTATGGTCAGCTGGCTGAATCACCGGCTGCATTCTCAGGTTCCCTGTTGAGACAGGAGAGCCAGAGAAAAACACAGAAGACGGTGGGGGGGGGGGGGCATTCCCTCCCACTGCTTGTAAAAGCAGTCTAGAGGCTAATTAGCCGCTAGGATTGCTTTTACATGAAAGCCGACCGCTGGCTGAAAAGAATGATACCAAGATGATACCTAAACCTGCAGGCATCATTCTGGTATAACCACTCAAAGTCGTGAATGGCGTACCTGAAGACAAAAAAATGGTTAACAATAAAGCACAGTAAACGGTAAAGTATAAAAAATTGCATACCTGAAAAGCAAACATGATAAAACATAATAACAATAAAACATTGCAGAATAGAATACAGTAAAAAAGAGCAGAACACCAGAGAGAGAATAGAGAGAGAGAGAGAACAATAAAACGACAACTATTTTTTTTTTTACACTTTTTTTTTGTAACTGTAACTTTTATAACTGTAACCGGTTCCAGGTTCGGGTCTCTCAAAATGTGATGGCATCTTGGGAGACCCTGTGAAAGTGTGCCTAGTCTGTGGAATGCTGTACCCTACGCTAATACTCAACTAGTGAATGGTAGCGTTCAAAACATTCACCAATGCAAAGACCAGGATTATCAGGACAGGAGGGACAATAATAGCGGGTGTCACGCCTATATCCGCGTTTGCTGCAGACACATCTTTTTTGGGGGGGTTCGTTGGGTAGGGGTACTCGGGAGGACATATAAATGCCTCTCATGCAGCCGACTGCATTTGGTTGGGGATGTGAATGGGGGAAATACGGGCGCTGCAGAAGTGGTGGGTTCCCAATTAGGATTGGCGAATGCAGCAGGAAGGGCATTATGGGCACGACGGGCCTGTGTTTGTCTTCTTGGTGGCAGCGGGACACTACTTGTGCTTGCCACCTCACCAGCTTGAACTGCACTTATGGGACTCACCACGTCACCAAGTGTTACTGCAGTGCTGGTATGACTACGACCGGGGTGTACTAGGCCGCTGGCGCTTGCCAGTTCACCAAAACGCTACAAAAAAAAGTGACAGTGATCGATCGATACTGCACTTGGGTGGGCTGGGCCGGGCGGAGGGGCAAAACGCAGGTGCTAGCAGGTATCTGGGCTGATCCCACTAACACTGCGTTTTTGGGAACCCTAAACTGCTGGGGACGCTAGTATAGATCTGATCGGATCAGATATTGATCCGATCAGATACTATACCACTAAGGGAGCTGTACGGTGCGTGCGTGGGTGTTAGTGGTACTGGCGCTAATCTGACGCTGCTTGGGGCTGGTGCTTGCCAGTTCACCAAAATGCTACCAAAAAAACTGTTAGCGATCGCAGGGATCAGGCCTGACTCTGCGAACGCTGCAGTTATGCGTTTAGTGTTTTGTAAGTGACAGTGATCGATCGATACTGCACTTGGGTGGGCTGGGCGGAGGGGCAAAACGCAGGTGCTAGCAGGTATCTGGGCTGATCCCGCTAACACTGCGTTTTTGGGAACCCTAAACTGCTGGGGACGCTAGTATAGATCTGATCGGATCAGATATTGATGCGTTCAGATACTATACCACTAAGGGAGGTGTACGGTGCGTGTACGGTGCGTGCGTGGGTGTTCGCGGTACTGGCGCTAATCTGACGCTGCCTGGGGCGACACATATCACCGCCGGGCGATCAGGGGGCTAAACCTTTATTCGGTAATAAACGGCGGGTGCCCCGACACTATAAAAAATAAACAAACTAACCAGCGTCACCCGTAACAGTTATACGGTGATCAGTGGTGAAAGGGTTAACTAGGTGGCAATCAAGGGGTTAAAACATTTATTAGGTAGTATATGGGGGTCCCTGTCGCTATAAAACGCTGACAGCGAACCTAAATATTTACGTTCCTAACTAGCGTCACCAGCGACACTAATACAGCGATCAGAAAAATGATCGCTTAGCGACACTGGTGACAGGGGGTGATCAAGGGGTTAAAACTTTATTAGGGGGGGTTAGTGGGGTACCCTAGACCTACAGGGGGCTAATACTAACTGTCCTACCACACTAACTGTCACAAACTGACACTATGCAGTAATCAGGAAAAAAACAAAACAAAACAAAAAAACCTGCTTGGTGTCAGTTTGTGACGGGGGGGGGGGGGGGGATCGGGGGTGTTTAGTGTGCCTGGCATGTTCTACTGTGTTGTGTGTAGTGTTGGTGCACTTACATGTCTTCTCTCCTCGGTGCTGGAACGGAAACTGGCCAGCCGAGGAGAGATGACATCACATCCTCTGCCTCTGTGTACTATACAGAGGCAGGGGATGTTTCTTATTGGCTGGGAGCGATCGCGAGGGGGGGGCCACGATCGGATGGCCTCCCCCTCATCTCTGATCGCTCCTAGACAAATGCCGACCGCCGCTGGCACCGGGGGGGGTCCGATCGGACCCCCCGCCCGCGGGAAGGCAATCACGTACCAGGTACGTGATTTTGCCTGCCCGTGCCGCTCTGCTCACGTATATATGCGTGAGGCGGTCGGCAAGTGGTTAAAGGCACAGGGATGCATGAGACACCCAGCAAGGGTACAGTGGCAGCTGAAGGTATCCAGCGCTTCTCCACGCCATTCATTGGTAGTTGTCATTTTGTTTTTTACTGTCTCATACCTGCAATGCTTGTCTGGTAATCTATGTGGATAGTTCTGTGTTGTGAGGGCAGTGAGTGAAGATACTGCTGTAACTTTTTCTATTGATGTTTTTTTTTTTTTTTTTTTTTTTTTGAAGTTCAGCAATGGACCAACTCTCATAAACTGGACTACCTTGGTGTGCCCAGATACTGGGGCTCTGGACTTCATGAGAAAAGTGGAAACAGGTAACGAGTTCTCAAGCAAAGCCTTCTTCGTTATTTAAATTGCTGTTCAGGTTTACTGATGATTTGCATATTTTAAGAAGTTTTTATTTTCTTGGTAATTTTGAAAGCAAACTGAATATTTGAAGTCCCTGCTTTTTACGTCTTTATTCTGTGGAATGTTTTATTTTATAAGATGCATTCAGAAAATAACTTATTTCTGCTTCTTACTTGCAGTTACAGGTTCATGGTGATGGATCGATTTGGGAAGGATTTACAGAAGATTTATGAGGATACTGGGAAACAGTTCCCTCACAAGACTGTATTGCAGCTGGGGTTAAGACTGGTTAGTTTATTGCTTAAATATTACTGCAATTGTTGAGCCATTTTCACAGAAATGCACAAACCTTATTATCACAATTCCTTTAATTCCCACCTACAAAGTTTTAGATATTTCAGACTCTCCTGTCATCACTGCCTGGTATTTTATTTTCCAATGGCATCCACCCATCCCACCCCACCCCCCATCATAAATAAATATATTAAAAACAAAGTACCTGCAGATGGGCCCTACTATAGTCTCAAGACATGTGACCTTTTAGATTGCTGACTTCTGTTGGAAACCATGATTTGGCTGTCAGTTGGGGTTCCAGAAAAATTGCAGGTATGGGAAACTGTATAGAAATGGATGAGCACTAATAGAATTCATTTGTTTCTATGTTAAACATGAATTTGTATAGAAGCAATATACACTTACTGGCCACATTTTGTACATATATTCAATTGCTTGGTAACACATATTGCTAATCGGCCAATCACATGGCAGCAGCTCAATGTATTTAACTTGCTGAAGTTCAAACCAAGTATCAGAATGGGGAAGAAAGGGGATTTAAGTGACTTTGAACATGGAATGGTTGTTGGTGCCAGACGGGCTGGTCTGAGTATTTCAAAAACTGCTCATCTACTGGGATTTTCACGCACAACCATCTCTAGGGTTTACAGAGAATGGTCCGAGAAAAAGAAAATATCCTGTGATATTCCACAGTTGTGTGGGCAAAAAATGCCTTGGTATGCAGAATACCATCTCTGAACGCACAATACATCGAGCCTTGAAGCAGATGGGCTACAGCAGCAGGTGCCGCTCCTGTCGGCTGAGAACAGTAATCTGAGGCTCCAATTTGCACAGGCTCACAAAAATCAGAAGATTGGGAAAAACGTTGCTTGGTCTGATTTCAGCTGCGACATTCAGATGGTAGAGTCAGGATTTGGTGTAAACAACATGAAAGCATGGATCCATCCTGCCTTGTATCAACGGTTCAGGCTGGTGGTGGTGTAATGGTGTGGGGGATATGTTCTTGGCACACTTTGGGCCCCTTAGTACCAACTGAATATCTCAAAAGCAACGGCCTACCTGAGTGTTGTTGCTGACCATGTCCATCCCTTTATTCATACAGTGTACTCATCTTCTGATAGCTCCTTCCAGCAGGATAATACACCATTTGACAGCTCAAATCGTCTCAAAAACTGGTTTCTTGAACATGACAATGAGGTCCCTGTACTCCAATGGCCTCCACAGTCACCAGATCTCATCCAATAGAGCACCTTTGGGATGTGGTGGAACGGGAGATTCACATCATGGATGTGAAACAGACAAATCTGCAGCTACTGCATGATGCTATCATGTCGCTATGGGCCAAAATCTCTGAGGAATGTTTCCAACACCTTGTTGAATCTTTGCCATGAAGAATGAAGGCAGTTCTGAAGGCAAAAGGGGGTCCGATTGGGTACTAGCAAGGTGTACCTAATAATAAAGTGGCCAGTGAGTTTATATGATACCTAATAGTGTACCTCACTAATTTTATTTCTTGCCTGTGTCCTTAGTTTAATACCGTTTTGCACTTACAGCTGCCTAGACAAATCAATTCTATTTTATCTTTCATGTTTTGTAGATTGACATTCTGGAGTATATACATGAGCATGAATATGTACATGGAGATATCAAAGCTTCCAATCTTCTCCTTCATCACAAATATCCGAATCAGGTATGTAAAGACAACGGTTATGAAAAGTGTAGTGTCATTTTTCTGTAGTAGCATGATGTGTCACTTTCTGTTTTTAATGTTTTATGAATTAGGCCTGGTTCGCCCTTATGTGCTTTTTGGTGCTTTTGTAGAAATGCACTACTGTTCATTTAACATGGTTTCCAATGGGACACTTCCAATCTGTGCTTTTTTCAGCCACTGCGTTTTTTAGAAAGGGTCAGGGAAATTTTTTTTAACACAAATCTGTGCTTTTTTTGGTTCAAAAGACTTCACTGGAGATGCTGCAAAAAAGCATGTAGTTCGTTTTAGCTGTGATTTGCATTTTTTTTAACCTCTCGAACAACAAATTGGCCAAGAAATAGCGTCAAAACACAAATCACGGTAAAATCGTGTGTGCAAAAAGCCCTGCAGGAACGATCAAAAGCAAACTGCATAGGTGTGAAAATGAGTTGTAGCTTGAAAGTAGAAGACCCTTATCTCTTGCATCCAGCATTCTTTATCGGCAAGTCTCCATCACTGTTCTTGTAGTTGTGCCGCCACAATAAAATGGTAGAGGTTTGGCCACATGATGGTTCCACCATGGCCCAGATTGTGCACTACTCCTGCAGTGACAATGGTGCCTTTGCCCTTTCACATCTAGCGATTTGGGATCACAGACATCACCGTGATTCTGCCTGATTCCAAATCTCACTGCATTGCTGGCAAAACGCAGAACACGTGTTTGTGCAACATTGATTTTAAATGGCAGCAAAATGCATCGTTCGTACCTTTTGTCTCCCAAAAAAAAGCTCCTGCTCCATTTTTGGGCAAGAAGCTTCACGTGGTGCAGCTAGCCGTAATTCAGGTGCAATTAAAAATAACTGGCACACAAACGTGTGCTGTGTTTTGCCAGCATTGCAGTGAGATTTGGAATCCCAGGCAGAATCGTGGCGATTCCACCTGCAACCCCAAATTGCTAGATGTGAACGGGGCGCTAGAGGTTTATTTGTACAGTAAAAAAAAACCTCCCTTTGTCATTCCCATTCAGTGTTTTTATGGGTAATTCTCTTGGCAGTGTCATGTGACCAACATTACCACTTGAAACTTATTAACCATCCCACCTCTTATACACGTGAACTTTAATGGCATCCCAGTCTTAGTCTGAAGGGTTCAGTATTAAGTCGGCCCACCATTTACAGCTATAACAGCTTCAACTCTTCTGGGAAGGCTGTCCACAAGGTTTAGGAGTGTGTCTATGGGAATGTTTGACCATTTTTCTAGAAGCGCATTTGTGAGGTCAGGCACTGATGTTGGATGAGAAGGCCTGGCCCGCAGTCTCCACTCTAATTCATCCCAAAGGTATTCTATCGGATTGAAGTCAGGATTCTGTGCAGTCCAGTCAAGTTCTTCCACCCCAAACTCGCTCATCCATGTCTTTATGGACCTTGCTTTGTGCACTGGTGCTCAGTCATGTTGAAACAGGAAGGGGCCATCCCCAAACTGTTCCCACAAAGTTGGGAGTATGAAATTTTCGAAAATATCTTGGTATGCTGACGCCTTAACATTTCCCTTCACTGGAACTAAGGGACCAAGAACAACCCCACACCATAATCCCCCCCTCCACCAAATAATTTGGACCAGTGCACTAAGCAAGGTCCATAACAACATGGATGAGTGAGTTTGGGGTGAAGGAACCTGACTGACCTGCATGGAGTCCTGACCTAAACCCGATTAGAACACCTTTGGGATGAATTAGAGCAGAGACTGCGAGCCAGGCCTTCTCATCCAACATCAGTGCCTGACCTCACAAATGCTCTTCTGGAAGAATGGTCAAACATTCCCATAGACACACTCCTAAACCTTGTGTACAGAATTCCCAGAAGAGTTGAAGCTGTTATAGCTGCACAGGGTGGGCCAACTCAGTATTGAACCCTACGGACTAATGCCGCGTACACAGGACCGGACTTTACGGCATACTTGGTCCGTCGGACCAGAGTCCGTCGGACAATTCGATCGTGTGTGGGCTCCAGCGGACCTTTTTTCCCCAAAAGTTTGACGGACCTAGAAATTAAACATGTTTCAAATCTTTCCGACGGACTCGAGTCCGGTCGAAAAGTCCGCTCGTCTGTATGCTAATCCGACAGACAAGAACCAACGCTAGGGCTGCTATTGGCTACTGCCTATGAACTTCCTTGTTTTAGTCCGGTCGTACATCATCGCGTATAAATCCGTCGGACTTTGGTTGATCGTGTGTAGGAAAGTCCATCAAAGTCCTCCGGACCAAGTCTGCCGTAAAGTCCGCTCGTGTGTACGCGGCATTAGACTGGGATGCCATTAAAGTTCATGTGCGTGTAAAGGCAGGGGTCCCAATACTTTTGGGAATATGGTGTGTGCAATGTAATTTTATTTGTATGACTGAGGTTTTGATTGACGTAGTGTTGATTTATCTAGTGCCTTGACTTCAGCTTTCAGCTACAGTAACATTAAAAAAAAAGTATTTCTAGCATTATCACAAGCGTGTGGTGATTCTGCCATTAATGCCCGAGTGTTTACCTATGTGATATTATCACCGTATTGACAAAGCTTTTTCACTGAGGGCAAAAGACACACTTAGCTGTTAACATCACTTGAGGTTGTCACCTGCTACCAGCACGAGGAAAGTTTCACCCAGGTTCAGCTTTGCATCTGTCACGTTACAGGAGTGCTAGGTTCACGGAAATAAAAGCATTTTGTGTGTGTGGTGTAGCTTTTTTTTTTTTTTTTTTTAACACACATAAAAGCTCAGGTCCCTGATGATGACGGGCATGAGGCCAGATATCAGCACAGCAGGGGTCTACATATTAACGGTTCTTCAGCTGCAAGGAGAACGGCCTTTATATCCAGTGTGTTCAGCTGCTAGAAATCAAGAATGGCTTTGCAGAAAGTTCCTAGTTCTGTCATATTGCACTCAACATTTAATTTTTGTTCATCAAAAAAAAAAAAAAAAAAAGATCCTCTCCATTTGAGCTATATGCATTGTAAAGGTCCTGTATAAGAAGATGATTTTATTGGTCTAACCCCTCTGTTCTGATGTCATTGGGGTTTGCCTTACAGAGTTCAGTGGCTGCCATATTGCAAGGAAGTATATATGTGTATATACCTTTTTATATGTGTATGTATTGCACTTTTTAAAAAAATATTGTGGCTGAAAAGTGTTAAGCAAAAGTTTGTAGTCTAAAATTTAAAAAGATTTTATTTGTATAAAAAAGGTAGACCGAAAATGGAGTACTGTCCGTGATACTTTTTTTAATTGCACTAACATACAATTTTTCAGGACAAGCTTTCGGGGTATGTCACCCGAAAGCTTGTCCTGAAAAATTGTATGTTAGTGCAATTTAAAAAAGTATCGCGGACAGCACTCAATTTTCTCTGTCACAATTGCACTAATACGGCTACAATCAAATAAAGTATAAAAAAGGTAAAAAGCATATAGTGAGAAAAAAAAAAACTAGAAATTTGCTTGTGTTGCAATATCATAGATCATGTGGCCTATGCCATTGTGGGAATAGGAAAAGTCATTGTTGGGGCAGATTGGCTGTCTGAATGAAACAATCGTTCTACTAACCCGCTTTAGTAGCGACCATGTGACTAATGCTGTGACTTAGGTTACATGACTGCACAAATGAAGCACAAGTTTGGATGATTACAGGAGTAGTTATGTTTTTCAACACTTTTACTCACATCACTCTTGAGGCAAGACACAAATTGGTTTTGCAGTATAGTACTGCTGTAACTCTTAAAATTGCATGCAAGAATGACATCCCGTATAAAATTGTGAGACAGCAACATTTCGGTACCCTATACTTTCTGACAACATGACTGACGGAGGCAATCTGGCAGCTATGCAGCCATTGGATCACTTCCACACGCCCCAGTAAATGTTGCTTCTCCCCCTCTTGCTATTGACCCGGAAGTGACATGTAAAAGGTCACTTCCAGATCCTGGTGTCACTTTCGCTAGCCAGTATGGCCGGGGAAAAGGCTAATGGAGTGTGATCTGTGCTACATTAACTTCAGTGGCAGACAACTAAAACAGGTCTCTTAGACCCCTGATGTCTCACTAAAGAAAAGAGAACCTCCTATAAAAGCATCACATGGGGAATTTTTTCCCCTAAGGCCCCTTTCACACGATCGGACCGTTCAGGTCTGCCTGTCAGTTTTGACGGCGGACCTGAACGGGCGATCCATGTTAGCCTATGGAGCGTCGGATGTCAGCGGAGACGTGTCCGCTGACCTCCGACCCCGTCCGATCCGCTAAAAGCAGACGTATGGCTCTATGTCCAGATCCGTCGCTATCGGATCGGGTGAGATCTGACGAAAACGGACACGCTGTCCGTTTTCGTCCAATCCCTCCATAGGCGGCAGCGGCGCCTGACAAGCCCCTCCCCGCTCAGTGAGCAGAGAGGGACCTATCATCCGCCGGCTCAGCGGAGATCAACGGACAGATCTCCCGCTGAGCCGGCGGACCGAGGCAGGCTCCGTAGAAACAGAGCCCGCCTCGTGTGAAAGAGGCCTTAAGTTAATGGAAAAAAATTAAAGAATAACTACTTTTGGTGAGAAAAAAAAACATTCCCCTCTGGGTGATCTCTGTACATTGCCAGAATTTTAACAAACTTTGTTGCAGATTCCTACCTTTTTGTTCTGACAATCTGTTTAGCTGTATCCATGTGGGGAAGTGAGTCTAATGGGAGTGATTTCATTATTAATCAGCTGTGCACCTGCAGGACTATAATGAGAAAAGCTGCAGGGCCTGCATCCCTTTTAGCCGTCATTTCTATTGGAAGTATCTCACCAAAAATTGCATTTCTGTTGCAGGGGATGCCTGAAATCTGACTTGTATCTTAGTGCAGACTTCTGGGAAAATCAGTGAGCCAATCACACAAGCAGGAAATTATGTTTCTGGGGGGGGTGTTTTTTATACATTCTGTGTACAGAACACCTTCAGGTAGCCATATTACATTGCATTTTTAGAAAATTACAGAGCGGCTGATTGGAAAGGTAATTTTTAATAATCAATTACAATATAACTTTTGTTGCAATTATGTACGCTACATTATTTTTCTGCAATTTTTTTTCTCCACTTCAAACCTTGGCACTTAAAATCCTCCCCCTGAAACTTTTTGAGCCGCCCCCCCCCACCTGTAAGGGCTTTTAAAGCATCTCCTATGGAAAATATAGGGTACCAAAGTTTGTTGGCGTTTCACAGGGGCGTGCCATTTTAAGGTTTAGTATCTACTTACTCAGTGCAACCTCATCTTTTATGTGCTAACAAAAAATTGGGCAAAATATTGTGTTCATGTGCCCTAAAATGAACGTTTGTGTATTTTTTTTATACCAAAGTTTTGCATTTTATAAACTGTCGCGCTAATATCTTGTGACATAAATTTTAACTACCAATTTTTTTTATACTTTAGGGTGTCCGCTTCAGAAATGATATAATGTTTTGTGGGTTTTAAGTTATCTTTAGTAATCCAAGATGATTTTTAAACTTGTGCAGAAAATGCACAAAAACGACTCTGCCAGCAAAAGGTTTAACAGTGGCAATTTATTACTTTAGCAAGTTTGATAACATTTTTCTCGGTAAGCATTAATAAAAATTGTTCTATAGTATAGGACCTCTTTAAAGGCTTATCACACAGCCACAAGGAGGGTGTACGGTATGCCAGAATGTACAGAACCTGTGTAAAATTATCTCCGGGAGCCCCAGCTGCAATGTACAGTGGCCCAAAGAAAGCAATTGCAGGATGCGTATGTACGTGGGAATATGCTGGTACTTGCATAAAGCTGCACACCCACGTACAAACCTGTATTTCTATGGACAGCTCTGTGCAGCTGCTGATGCTCCTGGAGATGATCTTGCACAGGCCCTGTATACGCTTGCACGCTGTGCAACTGTGCACATGAGCCTTAAAGTGGTTGTAAAGGCAGATTTTTTTTTTTTTTTTTATTGCATTCTATGCATTAAGATAAAAAGCCATCTGTGTGCAGCAGCCCCCCCAATTGCTTACCTGACTTCCCTCCTCATTGGCTGAAACAGCAGCGTGGCGCCATTGGCTCCTCCTGCTACTGTCAATCAAAGTCAGTGAGCCAATGAGGAGAGAAAGGAGGCAGGGCCAGGCCGCAGCTGAATGGACACAGGGGGCTTTGGCTTGGGTGCCCCCATAGCAAGCTGCTTGTTGTGGGGGCACTCAACAGGGGGGTGTGGCCAGGAGCACCTAAGAGGGATCCGAGAAGGACAAGCGACAATCTACATAGCCCACACTACATAGAGATGGGCTAACAAACCGCTAGTCTACACCTGGGGACAATCTATCCTATCTCTCCTCCCTCAAAATGGCCTTCAAAAAGGAGGATCCAGGCTGCTGTGTGCAAAATCACTGCACAGAGCAGGTAAGTATAACATGTTTGTTATTTTTAACGGAGAAAAAGACACTTTAGCAAAATAGTAGGATAAATATTGTATTCGTATTCAGCCCTTGTGAAATTTGATGGTATATGGGCGAATCTTAATTAATTTGATTGACCTGAGGTTTTCCAATGCTTCTATCATCCAAATCAAACTTAGACATTTAAAAAAAGAAAAAACCCAGCTATCAGAATCTTCCAATAAAGATTACACTTCTCAAGTTGCCTGTAATGCCTACAAGCGTTTTTTTTTTTTTTTTTTTTTTTTAAGTATGCTGGGTTCCTCTCTCTGGTGTCAAATGTCACATAATCAAAACCATGCCTGATCTTTGTAGGTGTTCTTAGTGGATTATGGCCTTGCCTATAGATACAGCCCAGATGGTGTTCACAAGGAGTATAAAGAGGATCCTAGGAGGTGTCACAATGGCACAATAGAATTTACAAGTGTTGATGCTCACAAAGGAGTCAGTAAGTATGTTTTATGTACCCTTGATCTCTGGTATAACTGTAAAGTAAAACTGTGAACCAAAATGTAGGGGTGCTGCTCCTTGTCTGTCCAGGTCCCTTGACTCTCGCTAAAGGGTGCAGGCCGGGGGAGAGCTTGTCTCAGCTCAATGTGTAACATACAGGAAGGGAAGAACCCAAGTGCTGCACATCCAGCAAAGCCCAACAGTCCTTTCCTCCATGACTAAGCCCTGTGGATGGAGCAAAATGCATTGGGAGCATGGCCTCAGGCAGCTTTTACTAAACACTGTTGGGCTTTGCTGGATGTGTGGCACTTGGGATTTTTCTAACCTATACGTAAAACCTGTTCTGAAAGATGTTTGCACTGTTATTACTGATCTCATCCTGAAAATGCATCCATCGGGAGTACTCCAAACTGCTCAGCTGCATTTATTTTAAGAATGAATGGAACCATGTGAAGAAAAGGAGACCATTGTAAACACTCCTGACAATAGTTTAGTTTGTCCCAAACCACTTTTGCCTGACAGCTTTCCGGGCATGTAAATGCAGAGAATACTGTGAAGCCTTGCAAAATAAAATTTTATTTTATATATTGAATTCTTTCATTTTACATATTGCCTTCATTCAGTTGTAGGAACACAATATTTATTTTTCACTATACTGTTTTTTTTCTTGTTTAAAATTTTTAAAGCGTCTGTCACCAGAATAAGAAGGTAAAATAATTAACAGTCCAATAGGTAACAACTTTGGTCTTCACTCTCTTGAAGAGCTACACTGGCCAGATACTCGTCTCCAATGCTGTGTGCTGGTAGGTTCGCCCACTGGCTAATATATCAACAGATAGAACCACTGTGCATAGCAGCGGGTACAGGCGTTTGATACACTTGGAGGTGTGTTGGATGTTAAAGATTGTTTGGCTGGTGTAGCTCTTCAAGAGTGAAAATTGGCTTTTTAACCACTTCAGCTCCGGAAGGTTTACCCCCTTCATTACCAGGTCATTTTTGGCGATACAGCACTGCGGTAATTTAACCGTTGCACGGTCGAGCGGCGCTGTACCCAGATAAAATTTTATGTCTTTTTTTTTTTCCCCGCACAAATAGAGCTTTCTTTTGGCGGTATTTGATCACCTTTTGTGGTTTTTATTTTTTGAGCTTAATACTAAAAAGGTAGATGAGTTTGAGGAAAAAAAACCCACATTTTTAACTTTCTGCTATTAAACCTACCCAATAAAAAAAGTTGTTTACTTTTTTTTTTTTTTTTTTTTATACTAGTAATGCCATCGGTCAGCGACTTTTATAGCAGGACTGCGATATTGCAGCAGACAAATCTGACACCTAACTGACACTTTTTGGGGACCAGTGACGCTAATACAGTAATCGGTGCTAAAAAAATATGCACTGTCACTGTACTAACACTGGCAGGGAAGGGGTTAACATCAGGGGTGATTAAAGGGTGAACTGTGTTCCCTGGGAGTGTTTACTAACTGTGGGGGAGGTGATTTGACAGGGGGAATGTAAAGATCTGTGTTCCTGGATCAGTACATTACCCTTTCACAGAATGGCAGTCTGCCTTGTTTACATTAGCAGACCGCCATTGTGCCTTTCTCCTGAACAATCAACAGGCTCGGCAGACATGGTGTCCACCAGACCCGCTGATTGGCTCCAGCTGTGCCCAATCACAGCAGGAGCAGGTGGCCGCCCCAGACCTGGACGTGTCAGATCCTGTACTAGATATGTGATCTGGCACAGAGCGTGCGCAGCGTATGTGCTAAGTCAGGGGTAGACAACCTTGGCTCTCCAGCTGTTTTGAAACTACAAGTCCCATGAGACATTGCAAGACCTTGACAATCACAGGCATGACTCGTAGAGGCAGAGGCATGATAGGATTTGTGTTTTCACCACAGCTGGAGGGCCATGGTTGTCTACCCCTGTGCCAAGTGGTTAAAATGGTGTGTGTGGTTTTTTTTTTTTTTTTCTTCATCATGTTTGCTTTAAAAATGCTGTCATTGCATCTGCTGAAGCCCCCATGCCAGTGTTTGTCACAATTCTTGTCAGGTTCACTGGGCAGTGTGGTCTGCATGTAAATGTGAAGAAAAATATAAAGTTACAAATTATCTGTAAAAAATCAGTACAGTTATCATAATCAACCATTTTACTCAGTAGTTTTATATACATATATATTTGGGCTTATTTCATTCTCCATCTTGTCACCTTTAGCTAGCCAGACCTGTGCATTCATCTGTGCCAATATATGGCTTGTTTTTCTTTGTATAAGTAGATGCGCTTATATTTTCTGCATATTTGCCTGTAATGCATAAGTGTATATGTAATGTACAGAGAAATAGTCTGAGCTAAACTCACAGCTCCCACCTAAAACAAGGCAATGCCCACGTTTTTTATTAGCGTAGAATGGTACGTACAAAAATGTAAAGGAGACTCCAAATATTGAGCAAGTGTGACTCTTTCCCTTTATAACTTCAGAAGCCTGGATAAGTAGTTCTTCACAAACATCATATTGAAGTGTTTGGCTCAGCTGTTCATTTACTGTACTAAGGGGGTGCTGTTATTGCCGAAGTAATTTGTATTTCTGTCCAAACAACTTGCTAGGCCTCCTACATACAGTATGCAAATTTCCCTGGCATCGTTCATGAATGTGACATCCCTAAAATTCTTAGAAATGAGTCTCCAGACAGATGAAGAAAATAGTTTTATTTTTCATGGCATTAATTGACTGAAGAAAAACAGTCTAAACAGTTCATGTGATTAGTAATTTTCTGTAAATGTAGTCCTATCCTGCAGTATTCAGACAATCCTACAATGACTTATGCGGGAAGACACTTTTTTTTTTCTTTTGTTTCAATGAGGGACGCAGGGTGTTTTTCACCTTTTTGGGTTATACTGCCACCTACAGAATGATTGGAAGGTAAAAAAGGAAGACGCGCCAGGAAAATCCTAGTGCAGCATTATTTTATTTGATTAAAATACAAATTGTTGACAGTATAAGGTGCACTTACATAGTGCTAGTGAGGGTAGGTGCTTGGCACACACAACATTGTAGGCCAGCCCAGGATAACTCCTTTTACTACCACCAAGCCTCCGCTTTTAACTAGTGTCTTAGGAGGATGGGCATATTTTACTTAATTTTCTTTTCCATCCAAGATTTTTTTTTACGCCACTGCTTGAGCTGACCTCTAGTAAGGATGAGCTTGAGTTTAGTCTGAACATGGAACGAAGCTGTCAGTGCCAGCACAATCGGCTGCAGCCAGGACATTCCCCACCTGCAGTTTGCAAGTACACAATGGGGCAGGGTTGTGTGTGACATCACTGACCTAATATTGCCATATGATTATATTGGGTCAGTGCTGTCCGCAGCATGCCTGACCCAAGATTTGCTCTCCAGCCTCAGCTGATTGGGCCAACACTGACCGCTTTCTTCTGAGTTGGGACCAAACCCAGCTCATCCCTCATCTATATGGTTGCCTATAACCCTACCCCACTCTGTGAGTGTTCAGTTTTGTGTTTGTGTCTGAAGATGATTGACCCTTTCTCCCTCTTAAATCAAATATTCACTGTCTTCTAATACCAACATAGAAGCAGTGTATCTGGGTAGGTGCAACTTCTGCAAAACCTTGGGAGCTGTACACCATTAGAAAGCAGACGGTCAGCTTGTGCAATGTAAACCTTTCCCCCACATCCTGCTGCCACTGCTGTAAGAGGGCTAACCTTGAAGGCCCAGCCCTGCAGCCAGCTCTTGCTGCAGTATGTCTAACTGAAGCTAATTAAACTAGTTTGCAATGAGCAACCAACCTGACTCCAAACTTCAGGCGTTCTTACAGAGTAGTTGCTCTCAGCTGTGCCTTTCATACTCTAGAACATGTTATGAGGCAAACTTCCAGAACTGCTCTAATCTCCATTCACATGCGCAGACTCTTGTGACTAAAAGCTTAGACAGCTGAAACTGCTTGTAAAAGGCGCCTCACGAGTATGCCTTTATTTATCAGTGGTCACAGGTGGGAAGGTTTTACTTCCACAGTAGAAGGTCCTAAAAGCACCTTCTTCAGAAGCCGCTAGCACCTCAAAATGCAGAGGTCCACTCTAACCGGGTTTTAACTTTAAGTACTAAGTTCACACCAAGCCTTCCCCAAAGCCCTCTTAACGAAGGGGTACCCCCCACTTCTAAGAGTGGGGGAATGTTTGTTACAATTTGCCTCTCTGGCTCCCAGATGGTCCCATACTTGTGGTATCAATCTGTTTCAAAAGGGTACAAAACACCTCACTGGTTTCTTCCTTCAAATTAACTAAGAATTGCCCAAGGACCGTTACATTTTTAAAATGCCCTGACCCACTTCTTCTCCCAGGAAGTCGTGCTGGTACCACCACAAGACGGGTTCAAAAAAATTTTACTCCAACCTGTTCACTGCACCAAAGCCCAACTGTGGTATTTGTCTCATTCTGGACTTGAAATCCCTCAACAATTTCCTTCAAATTCCAAAATTTCACATGGAATCTGCAATCTCTGTAATTGCCTCTGAGACGAGGGCAATACATGGCATCTGTGGACTTCCAAGATGCCTATCTACATGTTCCCATTTACCCACCTCATCAGCCATTTCTGTAATTAACATTGGTAGACAACCACTTCCAGGTTGTTGCACTGCCATTTGTCATATCCTTTGCTACCAGAGTGTTGAAAGGTCCTAGCACCTCTGCTGTCCCCTGCTCTAGAAATCAGGGCACCCAAGTCAAGACTTTCTTCTCAAGGGCTTGGCTCCCTTGCAGCCTCATAAAATGTCCTCAAGACAATTTAGATGCTTCAGGCCTTTGGTGGGGTCAACAATTTCTTCTCTCCAGCATTTTGTCTGGAATACTTGGACACATTCCAAGCAGAAAATAGTTCTTTCTCTAAGTGCACATGCTTGAGAATTGATCTGAGAGACACTCCACATTGAGATTCTCCACCCGAGGTCTAGGCTTAATAGTAGCCGTCTTCAAAGCCAGTACCATTCACCCAGTTCCATTCAAGAACTCTCCAGAAAAATAGCTTGTAGACCTGGGGCAAGCAGGAGCCTTCTCTTTGTTTGGCAATGTGTCTGTCCAGCCAAGCAATGAACTTCCGGTCTTGGTGGATCATTACCTCAACCCTAACAGTGGGGAAGTCCTTCCTTCCCTATATCTGGAAAGTTATCACAACAGCACAAGTCTCTCAGGTTGGGGAGGAGTGTTCCATTTTCTATCAGTCCAAGGAACATGCCCATTTAGGGAAGCCAAGCTTACTAGCAACATCTTGGAGCTCAGAGCAGTCAAGTTGACCCTAAAGCATTGGAATCCCTTCTGAAGGGGTATCCAATCGGGGGGCAGTCCCAGTAATGTCACGGTGGCTGGCTACATCAGTCATCAAGGGAGCACCAAGAGTCTGGCTAACTTGAAGGAAGCAAACAAGATCATCTCTTGGGCAGAAACCTGCTATCCAGCAATCTCCTAAAGTCCACATGCCATGAGTATACCGCTGGAAAGTGGATTATCTGCTGCCATTCCCTGGATCAAGAGGAATGGGCTCTTCAACCAGATGTCTTCAATCTGATTTTCTAAAATTAGGGCATTCAGGATGTGGACACCCTAGCCTCCAGATTCAACAAACCAGGCATCCGCTAGCTCTAGTCTCAGATGCCTTGATAATCCTGTGGTCTCAGTTTAGGCTAATTTACGCCTTCCCTCAAGTGCAAATTTTATCACGTCTGCTCAGAGTAAGAAAGAAAGATGGTGACTCTTAATTGCTACAAACTGGCCCAAAAGAACCTGACATACTCTAGCAGATGACCCCTGGGCTCTTCCCTATAGGCCAGATCTGCTATAACGGCATAGCTGCTTAAACTCAGCTGTTAAAGGGGCATTTCTGAGTTTGAGACTTTTACCTTGCTAAACGAAAAAAAAGACCCTTCCAAGAAGATTATTGCACCTGAATTATTTTTGTCTGGTGTGAACACTGGCACATCAGCCTCTGTACCTCACATTCTGGCCTTCCTGCAATCAGATCTTGACCAAAAATTGGCCTTAAGTACTCCTAAAAGTCAAGTGTCGGCCTTATCCATTCTTTCTTAAAGCGGGGGTCCACCTATCTATGGTTTTTTTTTTTGTTTTTTTTTTTTGAGTTAATTCACAAACTTTTCTTCTCAGCATTACATACTCACATATTGTGTGTAATATGTCCGCCTGTGTCAGATTTCGTCGGAAAGAATAACTTATATTATTCACTGTAGGCGGTTTCCATCTTCATTGTGGGCATTTGAAGCCCACAAGCATTTATTTCCTGGATGTGGTGAATGCTGTGCTCCCAGCATTCACCGCTCGTTCCCGCACATGCTCAGTGGCATCCTGGGAAGCCTGAGACTAGCTCCCAGGAGTCTGGGAGAGGCTAGAAACACGCCTACTCCCACGGGAGGAGAACCAGGAAGTGCAAAGAAGAATAGAAAAATAAAAGGTAATTACGGCGATTTAAATTTTTTTAAATGGCATGTCAGCATCTAGGCAAGGAAGAGAATACATACAGATATTGTTCAAAATTTGGGTGGAACTCCGCTTTAAAGGCCTCACTTTAAAAGAGCCCCGTATCTCGTATTAAGCCCCCCTTGCAGCCCTCTGTGCTTCCTTGGTAACTTAAATTGGTTCTCTTTGCTCTGCAGAACCCCCCCCCCCCCTTTTAACAGGGATATTCCCCCTAGAAGATCTCTTGCAAAATGTCTTTTTTTTTTTTTGTCATCACATCTGCCAGACATGTTTTTGAACTGGCAGCCTTTTCCTGTGAAGAGGCTTTCCTCATACTTCACAATGACAAGGTTGTTCTATGCCCAAAGGCATCCTTTGTTCCAAAAGTGGTCTTTGCATAACACCTCAATGAGGATGTTGTCCTCACATCCTTATGCCCTGCTCCTAAGCATCTAAAGGAAATCTCTCTACACTGCCTGGACTTAGGCAGAGCCATTAGAGTATGCATCAAGGTTACTGTTTTAGTAAGATGGATTCCCTCTCTTGTCGTGTTTGCTGGACATTGCAAGAGACACCCTGCTTCAAAGTCCACTATAAATAAATAGGAAATCTGATTGCAAGAACATACATTTTCAAAGAGAAATCTCCTGTGCTTTTACACACTCATTCCACCAAGATCGATGGGGGTTTCATATCCATTACCACACCAAATCTCTGTAGCCCCGTTGTGTAAGGCTACCATCTGGTCATTACTACTTTTACAAAGTTTTACCAGGTGAATGTCTAATCTTCTGCTGATTTAAGCTTTTGGCCGCAAGGTTCTCGCAGTGACTCTTTGAGGTTGGGCCTTCTGACTTTTACTGGACCCGTTGGCACAGTCTTGTTTGCCTCATTGTTACCCACCCTTCTTGTTCATTGCTTGGGGGTGTCCCATGGTGTATGAATATTTTATCTGTGTCCTGTACTGTATGATTAAGAAATTTTTGACTTGTCTGTAATTTTTACATTGGAGTACAGTACAGGACACCCTCCTTTCCATTCCTTGGTTTACTCTGCATTGCTTAAGGCCTCACGCAGTAGGGTAGGATTATTGGAGAGATGCCCAGGAGGCATGTCCTCTAAAGCTTTGCCAATGTCCAGTCACCTGAAGGTACATGCCTACAACCCATGGTGTATGAATATTCTACGTGTGTCCTGTACTGTAGTCCAAGTTATGGAATTCACTGGAAAGTCAAAATTCCTCTTTTTAATGCATGAACAATGGTGCATTGGAGTTTCTCCACAACTCCTCATTACATTACCAGGAGTCACACCCGCACAGAATCAATGTGGTGCATTGAATGAAAAACTATTTTTGTGTGTTAACGCTTTGAATAGTGTAAAGGGGCCCTAATACATTGGTCCGCCTTCTCATATTGATCTAAGCATCTATAAAAACATTCTAGTTCCGCTTTTGAGAGCCATGTTAAATATTTCAACAGATCCTTCAAGAAGAGGCGACTTAGAAATTTTGGGTTATTGTATGATTCAGTGGCTCTGTGGCAAGCTGCCTTGGGAAGACAAGTTAACGGACCCAAGTTATGTTACCAGCTCAAAAATAAGGTATGTCTGTCCTATAACCTTTACTGCAAGTGTAAAATCTGCTTAATACTGAACTCTGAAAATGTAGTTACCCTTGCAGTTGTGCTTTCTGCACTGCGAGAGCTAGATGCTCGTTTTTGCCCATGGTACCAGTAAAAAGTTTTACTCCCTTTTATTCCTCGCTTCCACTGGCAACCAGTGTTCCTCTTCTACATGTAACATTATGGGTAGACTGTTACAATGCAGGACTACTGATCTTGCATTGTATGTGATGACATCAGAGTGCCTGTGACCAACGGAATGGCAAAGAAAAATTACTTGGAAAATACCAGTCAAAGCCTGCAGGAACAGGGCATTAGGTATGTAATTCTGTTTTTATATGATAACCTAGATCACATGTGTCAAACACAAGGCCTGCAGGCCATATCTGGCCCGCTAGGCCATTTCATGTGGCTCTTGCACCAAGGGCATTTTTTCAGCCTGAATGTGACAGAATGGAGTTCTGCCACCTCCGACTCGTCCTCAGCTCACTGCTGGCACTTGTAAGCACAGAAGTCTTCTGTGGTTACAAGGACAGCTTTCCTCTTGGTGGCTCGCACAGATACCTGCCTGCCCTGCATTCACAGCAGGAACAGGGGACATACAGGTGCAGAGTGGGATGGGGCATCACATGGTAAACTGCACTGTGATTGCCATCTGTGCCCGGGTGCACATAAACTGACCAATGATCTCCTTGCAAGTGAGAGAGGTGGAGCTGTCTAAACTGCTGGGAGTTACTAGAACTGGGCAGGGTAGGTAAGATGCTAGGAAACTTTTTGGAGGTGGTTAGGGGTGCAGAGGTTAGAGCTGAGGAGGGGTGGAAGAGAGCTGAACCCTGCACACTCCTAAATCCTGCACCCTGTATGTAGCTCTCTCTTCAACTATGCACTCCATCTGTAGTGAACCTGTGAATTCTGCACACATCGCACTCCTGGTATATTTTGCCCATTTAGTATCCTCCCACTCTGAAATGTGGTCACACCCACTGTTCGCTGTGGCTTTGGTGGGGGGGGGAAGCTATCAGTCTTGCATATACAGAAGCCCTTTGAGGATTGCCATAATGCTGATGCAGCTCAGGATGAAATTGAGTTTGACACCCTTGACCTAGATTTAAAAAAAAAAGCTTGGTGTTTTCCACGGAAAGGGTATCTTTAGATTTTTCGTGGAGTTCAGCTTTAATAGTTTTGAGTTATCCTTGAAAGGAAAAAAATAAATCTCTGAAAATCTGTCACTGAAAGCTTCCATTCTCTTGGCTTCTGGGCTGTGTATGAATATAAACCAATGTACTGTAAATGAGACTGTTCAGCCAGTATGCATCTAGGTTGGGGGGGGTCATGTTTGAAGGTGACTTCTATCAGTGGTATCACACTGAGGTTTTCCACTTAGGACTTATACCTGTTTTGGAGATTTATGGTGTTTTTTTGCCCCCTTTTAAGAGTTCAGGCTTAAGATGTCTCGCTCAAATTATTTATTTGTGTCAATACATTTTACTTGGACTGTTTTGCACCTATGCTTCAAGAAATTTTGAAATATATAAATTGTCCATGTTCCCTGAATATTCTTGAGTGAACATCTCTGTAAGTGAGTGGTAGAATACCTGCATCTCTGGACTGCTAAGTCACCAGGCACATACGTTTCATTAAAGGAAATCTGTGGGTAGGAAACCGCAGATCGAGTGCAGTTCCAGATTTGTGAGCTCCCTGGGAGCCCAGGATTGGCCAAGTTTTAAAATATTGGGCAAAGCTTTTAAAGTTGAGCTTTGCTATCCGCATAGGTTCTGTGGAATAGGAATATCAATCTTTTAAAAAGTGCAAACTCAAATCTCCACTGTTTTATTGTAATTTCAGGTATTGTGATGAAATCCCAACGCTTATGAACACCTGCTTCCCTGGGAAGAAAAAGCCGGGTATGATCATAATTACAGTATAGAAACTTCAATTAACATACCTTATCTTGTATTAAATGGGAAGGGGCTGTATGATCGAGGGCTCCTAGCATAGTACCTGGTGTAGTGGTCCCACTACTGTACAATGGAGGGGATAAGCAGGGATAGCTGGGTGCTGTAAATATGTGCATCACTTTGCTCCACACTAAATGCTGTGTGAAAGCACTTCTTTATATTTTTTCCAAGGAACGTCATAAAGCTTAGACATGGGCGAATGTCAGACTGGTCTGACAGGCAAAGCATCAACACTTCTTCCTAATGCCAACACTTGCCAGCCTCTTACAAATTGTTGTTGGCCAGTGGGGAAACTCATCATGTGCTGATGAGCCAGTAGGAATATGAGGAACCTGAACTCTCAATACCCTACATGTCAAAGCTTGGGCTTGTCTGAAGGTTTTTTTTCAAGCTGCTACCAGGTGTGTGCATTCAAATCTATTGGCCCAAGTTTAGACCAGCAAAGGATTTTTTACTTTGTTTCTAGAAATGGAGGCTCTTTAAAGGATAAGTTCACATTTTAACAAAAAATACCGGTAAAAAAAAATGTGCATTTATTTTTTTTGTTTTGTTTCTGGGGCCTCTAAAGCGTTTCACCAGCGATCAGAAGATCGTTGGTGCCATGCAGGTCTCCTGCAGTCCTGTCAGTGTGTCTGTGTGCCCATTGTACGGGCAAGCAGATGCAATCTGACTCTATGAAATACCACAGCACTACAATTCGCCGTGGTAGTTCATTGAAAACTACAAGCCGAAAGCTACAAAGGCTGTCAGGACTTGTAGTTTTCTATTTAGAGGACAATGAATGAGTGACGTGGGCGGAGACCCGCTCGGCCACATTTTAAAAAAAAATTGTGACAGCAGGGGCCGGTCCATTCGTAACATGTTACACCCTAACATGTTGGGAAAGATGAACTTTTTAAAGTGATATATTTTTTTTTTTTGTTGTTTGCTTAAAGCGGGAGTCCGGCGACCAATCTTTTTTTTTTTTTTGGTCATTGAGACACTTTGCTAACCCCAAAATAATACTCAGTTTGGGTGTAATATTTCCGCCTCTGTCTGTTTTCGTACTGAAGAATAACTTAAAAAATGTGATGCTGGCTGTTTCCATCTTGCTTGTGGGCATGTGAAGCCCACAAGCATTGATTTCCTGGATGCGGTGAATGCTGTTCATTCACAGCTTGTTCACACTGAATCTTGGGAAGCCTGACACTAAGCTCCCAGGAGACAGTGCGGCGCCAGGGAAAGGCAATGAACACGCCTACTCCCATGGGAGGAGAGACAGGAAGTGCCACAATAAAGTACAATATAAAGATAATTACAGCGATAAAAAAATTTTCGTGCGGCATTTGAACATCTATGCAATTAACTGAAGGGGGTAAGATTAAGTTAAAAATTTGAGTGGAACCCCGCTTTAAAGCGGAGTTCCACCCAAAAGTGGAACTTCCGCTCATTTGTCTCCTCTTCCCCTCTGGTGCCACAATTGGCACCTTTTGGGGGGGAGGGGGGACAGGATACCTGTCTTTGACAGGTATCCTGTTCCCACTTCCGAGAGTCCGGGTCACGGCCCGTGACATAACCGCGGGGCTCTCTTCTCCTCTCCCCGTCGCCGGACCAGTAGGAGAGAGGAGCGGGGCCTCGCACATGTGCAGTAGGGTTCCCGGCGTGACGCCATAAGGCTACACTGCTGGGTACCCTTACCCGAAATTGGTGGCGGCAGCACCCGACAGCTGATGGAAACATCAGCTGCGGTGCCGATAGGTAAGATGCTAGGAAACTCAATCTAAATCTAAATTGATAGTGGTGATTACCATAAAGGCGAAGTGTTTTGAGTTCCTAGCTGTTTGGCTGTTGTGGTCACAACAAGAATAGTACCCATTTAAATGTAGATTAACTTAATTTCATTTACTGTTCTCTTCTTGCTTTCAATAGGTGAAATGGCAAAGTATATGAAGGAAATTACTCAGCTGAGCTATGACGCGAAACCTCCGTATCAGAAGTTGAGAAACATTCTTTTACAAGGTCTGAAGGCATTGGGTAGCAATGATGATGGGAAGCTGGACTTTCCTGCTACACAGAATGGACATGTCCCTGCAAAAGATCGAAAGGTATGTCTATGGAATCTGTACAGCTTATTATAGGATGGTTATAGTTGGTGTAGATCTACAGGTGCATGAAAAACAGTATTTCTCGTCTCTTGAGGGACAGTCTTTTTAACCTTTTTGGGTTATACTGCTACCTACAGTATGATTGAACACTAGCAGTTAAAAGCTATAGACCAGCCCGGCATAACCACTACTTCACCCCCCCCCCCCCCCCTATTGTTCTAAAAGGATGGACATCTTTTCTGTAGCTCTTCTTCTTTTCTTTTTTTGTTTTGTTTGTTTCTACTGCAATTTTTTTTTCCTTTTTTCTTCTCTACACCTCTGCTGGGGCTTTATTTCCTTGATTGCAGCATTCTGGTGTAGTTGTCCTCGTTTTGGGTTTTGGAGTATCTCACCCTCACTCTGAAAGACTGGACGTTGCAGGGATAGCCTGAAAGTAACCTTTGGGCACAGTGCGCCTCATAGAGCACTTTCCTGACTCTGTTTCAGGCACCTGCAGAGCGCTTTCCTGGTCCAGACTTGCTGGCATTGAGGTCATCCTTGCCCTATCCCTAAGAACTCATTATGTGAATAGGCCAGTCAGGCTGAGCACCGGCAACTACCCCAGTTCACAGGATACCATTATTCTTTGTTCCTGACGGTTTTGCTGTGCAAGTATTTAAAACTCTGGGATTCACCTCTGATGCATACATGTGCTCTTTACCGCTATACATTGTTGAGGAAGCAGCTCCCTGCTTCTGCTGGCAAGGAGCCATGTGGAACTTCGATTTGTTCCTGCTGCTCGTTTACTGTGACCTGGCCATCCGGCCCTCATCTGCTACCAGCTGGCTGCGTTTTGTGAGTGCTTGAAGCCTTGCCTTATACCCTGAGACTTAAAGTAGAACTATAGGTAAAACTTTTTTTTTTTTTGGATAGTTTTGCCATCTGTGTCCCATTGGGGAGATTTCCCTTCACTTCCTGTCCCATAGGCATGACAGGATGTGAGATAAGCCCTGCAAATTAAGGGACTCTCTTGGAGGAGCCCCCAAGGTCACCAGAACTAGTATCCCCAAAAAATTGGCCTTGACTTATACTTTAGAGCTTGTACACATGAGCTAAAAATCGTCAGGTTCAGCAGGAGCTTATCCTGATCCCTCAGAAATCATCTCTGGAACTCCTTATTTGGAGTATCTGGTTCTCTTCTTGTTCCTTTGCACAGGAGAAAACATCACACTCTGGTGTCAGATCTGAACTCTGCAGTCTAGGAGCAGTTTTCCTCTCTGCTTCTGCTGAGGCTTAGGGCTGGTGGTAGCCTTTCAAGGCCATTCTATTTGACAATCTAGACCTCTACAATTCAACGTTCCGTCATCTAGGTACAGGACGATCCAGTTACTGGATAGACCACACCCTTGTTAGTTTTGAAAAAATTTGATTGGCACAAAGGATGTTGTACTTTATAAAAAGGAATTTGTTGTAAGTAATAGACCGATTTGTCTATCAAGGGCTTGGGCCTTTAGAAGTTTAGACTGGAGCTGGGAAGTCGTTCCTTTTTCATTTAGAGGAACCTCACAGCGGATGCAAGCCTGTTGTCAGTGTGCAGGGCACATGGTCATCAGCGAAGTCTCATCTTCTGATCAACATCCCTGAATTTTGCATGATTTTCTTATGTAAACCTACTAGTGTATAGCCATCGTATCTAATATCCACTGCTTCTATCAGAAAAGCTGATTTCCTTTGTCATCCCTGGTGGACTCTCTGTAAGGGTGCACCAACTTCATTCCATCAGCTTTTGGTGGCCTAGGCAAACCATCATTCATTTTGTGGTCTCAAGGATTAGACTCCACCCTTTTACTGTTGGGCAAATGTTCATTTTAAATTACTTTTTAACACCTATTTGTGAAAATTGAATATTTTAAAATGATTGTAAAGTCCCAAGGTTTTTCACCTTAATGCATTCTATGCATTAAGGCGAAAAACCACCTGTGCTGCACCTCCCCCCAGAACACCTGCCCTCCCCTTTTTTCTTATCTGAGCCCGATCCAGCAATGTGCACGAGCCCAGCGGCTGCAGCCTCTGTCTCTCTCCTCCTCATTGGACAGAATAGCCGCAGGAGCCATTGGCTCTCTCCGCTGTCAATAAAATCCCATGACATGGGAGTGGAACCGAGTCAATGGACGCAGCAGCGGGCGTGAACCAGCATGGGTGCCCCCAGGGACAGCGGCTTTCTGTGGCTGCACTCTATGAAGGGGAGGAGCCAGGAGAGCTGGCAGGGCACTCCTGAAGAGGAGGATTGGTGCTGCTATGTGTAAAACCCTTGCTCAGAGCAGGCAAGTATAACATGTTTTATTTTTTTTTTTAATTAATCTTTACAACCTCTTTAAACATTTTTTAACATAAAGATACATACAGGAGATGGGGTTTAAACCTGGGCGCCACGTGTGTTCATGTGAGCACGCTTAATACTAAGGATAAGGACCTGGGGAACTGGATCCCTATCACATGATTAACCACTTCAATACAGAGCAATCCCCCCCACCCCCCTTCCTGCCCAGGCCAATTTTCAGCGCTGTCGCTGTTTAAATGACAATTGCTTGGTCATGCTACGCTGTACCCAAACAGAATTTTTATAATTTTCTTCCCACAACTAGAGCTTTCTTTTGGTGGTATTTGATCACCTCTGCGTTTTTTTCATTTTTTGCTAAACAAATAAGAAAAAGACAGAAAATTAAATTAAAAAAAAAAAAGTTTTACTTCGTTTCTGTTATAAAATTTTGTAAAATAAGCGTTTTCTCCTTCACTGATTGGTACTGATGAGGCTGTACTGCCAAGCACTGATGAGGTGGCACCACTGATGGGTGGCACTGATATGGGCACAGATGGGTGGGCACTGGTGGACACTGGGCATCACTGATTAGGAGGCACTGGCAGGTAATGTTGGGCACACATTGGCATCGTGTGTGGGCAGACATTGGCATCCATGGCCGCCAGGGATGCCATACCTGGTGGTCGGAAGTGGTGGCCATACCTGGTGGTCCTGGGTGGGCATCCGAGAGGGGGGGCTGCACTGATAAACGACGCAGACACCACCCCCACCCCCCCCTTGTCAGGAGAGCAGCCGATCGGCTCTCCTCTACTCGCATCTGACGATAAACGGCTCTTCCTGTTTACATCGCCATCACCCGTGATTGGACATGGCTGATCACATGGCAAAGAGTCTCCGTCAGAGACTCTACCTAGATGGGAGTTGCACCGCAACAACGATCGCCGCAATGCGTGCCCCCGGGGGCATGCAGCGGCTTGTTATCCTGACCATGTCACATGACGTCCGATCGGGATATTGCAACCACTTTGCCGACGTCATTTTGCTATATGGCGGGCAGCAAGTGGTTAAATAGCCTCTGACTGGCTATCACAGTGATTATTCAATCTATACCCCATCCCTGTGTTTTCCTCTGTGAAGAGAATAAACACCCCTACCCTCTAGGGAGGAGGACACAAAAAAAAAAAAAATTAACTAGTTCAGGGCTTGATCTAGTGGTGTTGGTGTCAATGTAGGTGCCAGTGTAAGTTAGTAGCAGTTTAAATTTTCAGTTAGTGGCACTATAAGGGCTCATTTGAAGCAAACCAAACACGTGTGAACAGGACTGTAAGCTAACTATTTTAATTGGTGACCCCAGCTTTGATTGGCATTAAGAGTGCTCTAAAAAAGCGTGTCCAATGGCACATTTTGAAGCAAGTGTAAATGCGCAGTGTAGTCAGTGTACTTGTCAGTATCCATGGTAGTGTTAGTATCAGTGTGTTTTAGGTAAGAAGAGAAAAAGGTTTTATATTTAGTGTTGGTGTGTTTTAGATGGGACAAAAAAAAAAATTGCTATTGTTTGTTGGCCCTATTACGGGTGCAAAGAACAAATCGCACACGTGGTATCACCATGGTCATCAGGAGTAGGAGAATGTTTGTTTGTTTGTTTTTTGCAGGTTTGGTGGTGGTACATGGTAATAACAAAAATATACAGCTACATTTAAAAAAACAAATTTTTGTTTTCACTATTTTGAACCAGTTTTCCTTTGATAATAAAAAAAAAAAATAGTTGCAATGATATGTACTGTTATACTAGCGCGTGCCAAAGCTACAAAATCGGGCGTAGACATTGAGGTTTGTTTTACCCCTGGTCATGAAAGGGTTAAAGAGGAAGTAAATCCTGATGGGTTTTATTTCCTCTTTATTCCCCTGCAAAGTAAAAGCATAATGGGCTAGTATGCATCGCATTCTAGCCCATTATGTGCCACTTGCCTGCAATGTCTCCACTGCAGGAAGCATCCATCTTCACCCCTCTTCCTTCCGGGGGCCGCGGACTCAGCCTGTGTGACTGGCCGGAGTCACGTGACTCACTCCCATGCGTGCGGGAGCCGACGGTCACGGCACGGGCCCTATAGAAACGGCACGATCGTGCCCTTTCTATAGTGAGCATGCTCAGTTGACGTCGGTGCAAGCATATATGGTAAATATCTCCTAGTGCAGGTTTAAAAGATATTTTCAGTACCTACAGGTAAGCCTTATTATAGGCTTACCTGTAGGTAAGTGGTCTGTAAGGGTTTACAACCGCTTTAAAGTCAATCTCTGAAAAAAATGTGGCCTCACCTCATGTCCCCAAGCCTTCAGAAGAATGTGAAAAAAGGGGAAGGATAGATATGGCACTGCTCTTATTAAGAGGTAATTTGCAACCTCTAAATACTTGAGGGGTGTGTATATCACGGGTGCAAAAAAGTGCAAAAAAATAAGAAATGTAAACGATATCCTACTGTGTAAACTTCCTGATCGCTTATTTATAATGCATACTGTTAGAAGCTATGTGCATTCAAACAAAAATAAAATGAGAAATAAAAATGAAAAAACAAATAGAAAAGCGCTGACTTTTCCTGTGTGAAATCCACAATCCTGTGCAAAATCTGCAATTCAAAGTAACATTTCTGTGCCAAAAAATACAACATATATGACTGGTATATAGTATTGCTGTGAAACTGGGCTCAGAAACATGCATATACCGTCCTTAAACCCTGGTGTATAAAAAAAAAATTCCAATAATTGGGCACTGCCAATGTCTCCCTTATAGAGGCATACGCCAAAATATTGACGCGCTAGTATAAATTGCCCCTACGTCTGGCCAAGATATTTCCAGGCACCTCCCCCTTATGCTTTAGAGGATGTGGGCTGACCGGATCTCTATACCACATATGGTGGGAGTGTCCTCGTATTCGGGGATTGTGGAACAGGATATTTTCTTTAATACATAAAGTGACTGACATTTCTGTCCCAAAAACACCTGAGATTGCCTTCTGAACGGAGATCCACTAGGATGTCCTAAGCATCTACGATCACTCATACATTTCATTTTGCTGGGCACCAAAATCACGATAGCCCGAGCATGGAAACAGCCTACGGTATTCCTAGCTGCCGTTAAGAGGTAAATCTCATGGGTTATGGTTCAAGAAAAAACGTCCAGCATACTCCAGTCCTCTACAGAATAACACGACAAGATATGGGAACCCTGGAAGACCTTTATACAAAAACCTCCACATCCCCATTATTAGTCCATGACCATTCTACTTCTATATAGCTCTTTGATGCCTAATGATATCCTCTCCTATCTTCTCTCTTTCCTTCCTTCCTTCTACATTCTTCTCTGCACAACCTGGTATTCCATTTGCATGACTCCATATACAAACACCAGGAGACTGTCTGTCACGGACTTAACTTCGAGCCTAACTCTGGCAAACTCCAGCAATTGGTCGTAAGGCCAACACATATAGTTAACAGGTGCACCGAAGACATTCACCAATTTCTCGTCTTCTTTTTATGTATCTCCATATTACTCAAGATAGCATACAAGACTGGGATTAAGTGGGGCACACACGAAGCCAGATTTACCCACTGCCACTGGTGATCAAATGTTTTTCTGATCTACATAATTCTTTACTGTTGGCAACTTCTCCCTCCTCTCGGCACAGTCTGATCCCACTAGGGGTGTCAGGACAAGGAAGAAAGAACTCCATTAATGGTAAGACGAGCAACACGAACCCCACAAGTTCCGCTCACCACTTGGTGTTTAATGCCTTTAAGTTTCGATGCTTTTCTTGTATGACAGACACCCGTACAGTTTTGTCATAAATTTTACTTATGTCTTTCTATACAAAACCTCAATAAAAGATATTGAAAGAAAAAAAGTCCAATAATAAAGTGACAATGTGCTCCTTCAAATTGTTCTGTGCTTTGAAAACTGTGCCCCATAAGAAACGCACTCACCGCTATTATTCACCCCACAAGGAGGTATTTCACTTTCACAGTATGAGCCACTGTGCAGCCTGTGGGTAGGAAAACTTCCTGTCCTTTCTTCAGAAGAGCCTGCAGGCATTCTAGAATACTCTTAGCATGGCAAAGATATCACTTAAAACCCAGGGTTCTAATATGGAAGCTTGCATAGTAATGCTCTGACCTTGCTGCTCCTGTTACTCGTGTTTTCTTGTTGACCAGTTAGGTTGACCATCTCTTTTGGTGGTTGGTAGAAACTGAGCTTCCCTAGTTTGATAAAGAGGCCCCGGGTCCCTCTTTTTAACTTCCTGATACTGATACTATTCTATTCCATTGACATGATCAAGGTATTGTATACAAAGTAGCTTGCACTAAGCAAATTTTGCTGCGTTGTTTACCACCTTCAACACTGAACTACAATTGATCGGAGGTCACGCAGATCCTTTCTTTTTCCTAATGCGTCAAACATGAAATAACATTGCCATGTGACATTGATATTAATGGCTGAAAATGGCTCACCGTCTTAACTGATCCGACTTTGGCATGCGACTTGTGCTCTGATCCTGAAGAGGAACTCCACGCCAAATTTAAAATAAAAAACTGCATGGGTTCCCCCTTCAAGAGCATACCAGGCCCTTTGGTCTGGTATGGATTTTAAGGGGAACCTCCCATGCCGAAAAAAATGGGGTGGCGGTCCCACCAAAATCCATACCAGACCCTTATCCAAGCATGCAGTCCGGCAGGTCGGGAAAGGGGGTGGGGACGAGCGAGTGCCCCCACTCCTGAACTGTACTAGGCCGCATGCCCTCAACATGGGGGGGTGGGTGCTTTGTGGCGGGGGGGCCCTTTGCCCCCCCACCTCCAAAGCACCTTGTCCCAATGTTGAGGACAGGGGCCTCTTCCCGACAACCCTGGCTCTGGGAATCCGGAATCTGAAAGCCCCTTTTAACAAGGGGGGGAAATGAGGCCTGCCAGGCTGTGTGCTCGGATAAGGGTCTGGTATGGATTTTGGGGGGGACCCTCGCGCCGTTTTTCCGGCGTGGGTGTCTCCCTTAAAATCCATACCAGACCGAAGGGCTTGGTATGCTCTTGGAGGGGGAACCCATGGCGTTCTCCAAGTCCGCAAGGCAAAGTCAGATCCAAAGTGGTACGGCTGTGGTGTCGTACCAGTTTGAACCAAGCCTCATTCATTGGTCTCTCAGAATTCCTGAAGTCTTTTAATTGTGCTCAGCTGATCATTAATCAGATAGAAATGTTTGTTACTGTGGGTGGTGGTTCCTGTTTGTTTTCCACTTGTTGAGGGAAAAAAAACATTCCCTTCTGGGGTGATCGATGTACATTGCAAGCATTTTGGCAAACTTTGTTGCAGATTCCTAACTTTTGTTGTTCTGAAGATATAGTGGTTTGTTCCTGAGTCTGCGGAGAGTGAATGGGAATGATTTTATAATTATCAATCTGATGCTGTACTTGCAGGGCTTTGAGGAAAGTGGCAGGGTGTGCATTCCTTTAGATGTGATATACCTTTTGTAGTATTTCACCAAAAATGACATTTTTGATACATGTCAGATTTTGAGCATCTCCTGTATCTAAAGTTGGCCATAGACTGTTCAAATCTCAGCCAGTTCAGCAGAGACCGGCCAAGATTCGAACCATGTATGGGCAGGCTGTTTGCACCAAAGTTGATCGATCAACTCTGCCAGTGGCTATAGCCCAGGAGAATACAATAGCTCTGCGGGAGGCCCCCCCCCAATCAATACTGACTGTGTTAATAAGAGAATCAAGCGATTTTTTTTTTTTTTCCCACACCATTTATGGCCAGCTTTAGTGCACACTTCTGTGAAAATCAGTGAGCCAATCACAAGAACAGGTAAGGAAGGACGTTTCTAGGGGATGTTCTGTTCTGGGGGATGTTCTGTACTCCATCTATGTAGAGAAGGCTTCCAGGCTGCTATATTGCATTTTATAGAAAATTACAGAACTGCAGATTATAAAGGAAAGATATTTTTTTAATGACCTCCAAATACAATATAACGTGTAGGAAGTGTAAACCTCACTTTGAGGTTTTTTTTTGTAAGTTAGTCTGTTTAACTTTCTGACGGATTACACACCAACGCGCACCCTTTTTTTTTTTTTTTTTTTTATAATTAAATTACCTGATTAATTTATCCTACTCTAAACCTGACATTATTTTTTATTTTTTTTACGGATGATATCTGGAGAAGGATGCTTCCTTATGCCCCTTTTTTTTTTTTTTTTTTTTTTTTTTTTATTAAAAAAAGAGATGGATGCAGTTATTTCTGTTTACCACTGCATGTAGATATTCAAGATTAAATTTACTTTTTTTTAATAAACTTTACATATTAACTAAATTATACACCAAACATTTTTTGAGGTTTTGTTATCTGATTATTCCAAACAATTAGCCAACCAATCGATTATGAAATGAATCAGTTGCAGCCCTACAAATCATCTATGGCCAGCTTTTTATACTCTTGCTGCTGGGCAGTAATCCGGTCGTTCACCTTATTGATATTTTCCTGGCTATTGCCTGAATTATGTGGCACCATTGCTTGTGATATCTTATGCGTAGTCCATGCCCCACCATCCCTCATTGTACTATGGCAGTTACAAATGCATATACTATATTTTGTATGAAGTTTTTATCGCATGGCAAAACTTTTTTTATTGACATTAGTCATTGCATTTTGAGTAGATTTGCATGAGCTTTTACAATTTCTCAGTTTTACTGCATCAGTTAGCTTATGATTGTCTTGAAAATGTAATGAATAACGCAGAAATGAACCTTTCATTTTAGGCATTCTATAAAATCTTGTTCAAAAAGCCTTAAAACATTATAATTTCCAGGTTTCTATTCTGCCTGTGCATAACGGCAGCATAAGCAGTCCGGTAATGAGATCTGCTGTCTGTATTTCTGGTCCGAATGAAAAGTGTCTGTGTGTATTCCTGCCTAATGCATCACAAATCTGCTGACATGCTAACCTTGAAGTCCTAGCTGGCGATAATCAGGCCTTTGCAGCGGCAGAGAAGATGTACCTAATGCACTCCATCAATGCAGTTTGCATATGGGAGTTCCCACGGGGGAGCTGTTCTGTGCCAGCTGAGGGTTACCTGCCCATTGCCGTTATTGTATGTAATTATCAAACCAATCTGTTCAGCCCAGCAGGGTTTAGATGGTAATCTGAAAGCGGTGCTCCTTCAATGAGAAATGGATTGCACTATCCACCCCCTCACCTTTTATCCCCATCAGCATTGTAGCCATACAGCTGCATTCTTAGCATCAAAGCTCCAAACCGTAGGGAAGTACAATTGTAATTTCATATAATTGTCCGACAAGAGCATTGTCAAGGAAGAGCAGACCTGTAAATATACCTGGGGGGGTATGAACTCTGAATTATGTGCATGATAATTATTGATTGTGCCTGCAATTAATGTACACGAGAGCTCTCACTAAAAATATAAAAAAAAGACCATTTCTTTTTGTATTTCTTTATATAATGCCTATTCTGCTGCTGTGTACATCCAAATAATGGGGTGAAGGTTAGGAACACCAAACAAAACCTGTACAGAAATGTGACACAGAATAGGAAAAGGGGTCCTGCCTTAATGAGCTTTCAGGCAAAATTATGTGAAAACAATAGACATAATAGAAGATGAATGGGGTAAAGAACGTGGTGGATAGGCAATTTCAAAGAGAGTTTGAGGAAGCATTTAGGATTTTCTTCCTACTTATTGTCTAGATATTTGGTGGAAAGAAACCTTGCTTTTGTACATGGGCTAAGGTTATGAGCAAGCATACTAGTATTTTGGGATTTAGTCAGAAAAATACTGTATATTTATCGTGAGTGTTATGAAGGCCACATCTTAGTATGTGGAATGACCAGATTTCTTTCTTCACTAAAGTTATACTAAACACACACTGTGTAATTCACATAGTCCCTTCTATTTCTGTATGTGGATGATGGCACTGTAATTATTTTAAAAATAAAAAAACGAAGTACCTTTTTTCCTGATCGATATCCAGCTTTCACATGACCCAACTCTTTCCTAGTTTGCATGCAGGTAAACATAAGCAGGAGGAGCTTTTGGTCCTCTATTGCTGGTCACATGTTCAAAAAGTAACAGCCTTTGGAATACAGTATAAAAAAAAAAATAAAATCCATAAACTGTTTTAAATTGGCATACAATTATATATTTGAAATGAAATCTTTATTTTGTGGAAATAACATGGTGCTGGCAAATTTCTGCCAGTCACAGGCTGTGTCACGCCCCTCCAGCCTGTGACTTAGAATAAGAGGGAGGTTGTGACGGACCCCGTACTCAAGAGGACAATGTCTGCCGTATAAGCTTCCCTTGTCCGGTACCAGCACGATCCAAGATCCCTTATCCCACCCAGTCACTTGTCGAGACATCAGTGTAGAGTGGTAACAAACGTGTTCATTCAAACACAGGCACAAAGAGATATACACTCAGGGGACAAGCCCCCTTCTTTGCATAATGACATGGGGCGGGGTAGACTTTACCTCCTCCAGCAACATGACACACAGATATATTCAACTTTCCAACAGTAGACCGTCTTTAGGAGGGGCTGTTGGAGAAATCCCCCTCCCCTCTAGCATCTAATAACTGACAGTGGTTTCATTAAAATGTAAGCCAATCCACACACACCAATACATCCCATAATACTTTGCTCCCAAGGCAGACAAACGATAGAACAATGGGATATAGGCACTTAACAAACACACAACCCCCACCCCACCTCAAACTACCTAGCAATGGTCTGAGATGAAAGGTGGTATTTATCTTCATATATTTCTTGAGGGATTATTGTTAAGAAATATTAATGTCCCAAGTGAAAGTGCCCCTTCATTCTTTCACCTCAAACCACACATATATGACCCAGGATAACAAGGGTAAAATAAAATGCTGAGTGCAGCGTGGTTGTCCTGGGAGTCAGGTTAGGGCAAACCAGACTGGGCTTCTCAGGTCACCCTGTGCCCCTAATAGACACAGGGTAACGTACACATAACAGGGGCCTGGGGAGCTGGAAAATGGGTTTCCAGAGCTCTGTAAAGTAAGCTGGGTTCCACAAGCCCCCTGCCCAAAGTGACTTCCGTCACACAGGTGAAGCCTCCATTAATCCACATGTAATATCCCACCCCAATTGTGTTTAGCTGATTAGTGGGCATGGAGGAGGGAGGGAGTGGGCTGTCATTTAACACTGTGTATCCGCCCACATGTGTGACTCTATAGTCACATGGGCTGCTCAGATGTGATACTAAAGAAATGCTTAGCATAGAAACTCACTGAAAAGTGAGCATGCACAGATTTGCCCCCACAGCTGAAAAATTCCTAGCTGAATTTGGGACGTGAACAGAAGGGGGAGAGCAGGATTCTTTTTGTAGAATACAGAAAACCAATCGAATAGTGACCGAGTATGAACAGCATGTAATACACCATTTATTGATAGATTTTTATGATGTTGATTTAGTGACACTTTAAGGGACACAGGAAGTTTTTAACCTTTGTGGTTATAGTGCTGCCTACTGAAGGATTGGACGCTGGCAAACAAAGTTGGTGGGCCAGCCCAGGATGACCCCGCCTTGCTACCAGCATACCTCGGTTTTTGTTTTTTTGTTTTTTCACTAGCAACCTAGGAGGACGAATGTCTTGTTCAGTGTTGATGTTGTAAAGACTAACCTTTTTTTGTGTCCTTCTTTGTTTTTTTTTGATCTTCAATCAAGATTCTTGTCTGTTACTGCTAAATGTTTTCCTTCTAATAGGCAGCAATCCAATGCAGTTGTCCTCGGCCTGACCTTTGCAGTGTAGTTCAGCTGATCTCACTGGACATTGCAGGGTTGGCCTGGAAGTCACCTTCAGGCACTGGGTTCCCATTGGGGTTCTTGCAAAAGATAGCTGCAGTACATGTTCCAGAGCCTCTGGCATTTGCCTCTGCGTGCTGACATGGGTGAAATGTTTGGCGTTCTATGCTCCTTTCCTGACAGTGTTGAGAAAGCATCTCCCCGCTGCGGCTTCTGTTGCAAAAAGCCTCAGGGAATTTAGTCTCTTGCACTCCACCAAAAGTGACATTGGTCACCTCCGGCCACTCAACCTTCTGGTCCTTGACCTTAGCCTGCTACTGGTTGTTGGGGTTTTGTGAGTACTTGAGGCCTTGCTCCTTACCCTCAGATTGCGCATTGTGCATCTGCTTTGCAGTCCCAATATATCTGATGCCAGACAAAGGAGGGGGCAGTCCTGCTGTATAGGGTAACCCCAGCTAAGGGGTCGAGAACTACTTTAGGCATACCTACCTGTGCTGTTGATGCCTGCGACCTGGAGTCATGTTGTCTTCTGCTGTCAATCTATCCTGTCTTAGAAGTCCAGGCTCGTTCTTCTGCCCTCTTGAGTGAGGTTTTTTTACTACTGTAATGTATGCTTTTTAGACCTAATTTATTTGATAAATCTGATTGCAGAGGGCATAAGCGCGCTCCTGCAGATTGTTTGATCTACCTGCAACCTTGGTGGCTTATAAAACGGCTGCAAAAACTGATTCTGCATTGCTTAAATCCCTGTCGGATGAGCTTTACCCCAGAGGAGTTGCAGGCTACTGCTGTTACTCCCAAGTTAAAGAAATCCATTTCAGTTATTTTTAATGCAGTGCACACCACTAGAGGATCTGCCTATTCTAACTGTGTTTCTTCCAGCTTTGGGTCATTCAGGCTCCTAAGACTTTTACCACTGTCTTTATACAGAGATTACAAGCATCCCGATAGGCCGTTCACTTCCCCCATGTGCTTGCTATCCTCCTACATCTGTTTGTTATGGATTTTATTGAAAAGTGGGCCATCCCTTATGTGGGTTCAGCTGTCTTACCTTAACAGGGCAACAACTATTCCGGTATTGGATAAACCTGCATTTAAGGACCCTACTGATGAGCGGTTGGAGGTGCTGTTCTCTTGCGGGTCCTGCCTTGTACGCTATTCTGGCTGTGATTATACTTTGCCAGACCATTCTTCACTGGGTGAAATCCCTTTAAAAAAAAAAAGAAAAACACTGCTTGTGGAATACATGGAGCAGATAGCTGTGGTGTTGAATTTCAGCTGTGATGACCTACTGGAATCCTACCCTGTTTCCCTGAAAATAAGACCTGGCGTGATTGTCAGTGATGGCTGCAATATAAGCCCTACCCCCCAAATAAGCCCTAGTTAAAGTCCTTGTAGGACTTATTTTCAGGCTAGGGCTTATTTTCGGGGAAACGGGGTAGGGCTTATATTGCAGCCATCACTGACAATCACGCTAGGTCTTATTTTCGGGGAAACAGGGTAGTGACTTGTATCTCGCATGAGTCTCCTAGCGGTGCATATGTGTAAGGCACTTTGGCTAAAGTGCTGGACCGCAGAATGCACTGATAAAGTGTTTGATCTGCAAAGCCCTTCAAGGTACAGCACCTTTTCTTACCGGCGCTAGATGTTTTCACCAAGGAAGAAGCCTAAGGAGCCGACTGAAAAGCAATCTTCATCTCTGACACTTAAGACATTTCCCTTTTTTGTTTCTCCACTCCTTTCGGCTTCACCATTGAGACTGCCCTAAGCTTGGCTCCCAATTCATTCGAATAGTTCTGCATTTCAAATCCTCGGACAAGTCGCCGTATGCATGAAAGTATACCTCCCCCCAACCTTATTTTCCAGAGTGGGGCTATGTCTGATGACCTTCGTGGACTAGGGTTACGTCCGTTTCTTTCACTAAAATTCCCTGAACCCCACCTCCCTACTTTAAAAACTTCTTATGTCTCCTCTTAGTGGCAGATCTTCATCACTGTGTCATAACTCCCATCTCTTTTGCAAAAAAAAACACCATGGATTTTACTTCCAACCTGTTCACTGTTCTAAAACACAAATTAGATACCCCCCCCCCCCCCCCCCAAAAAAAAAAAAAAAAAAAGATTGGTCTCTTGGTCCTGAAACCCTTGAATGTTTATGTTCAGGTTAACAAATTCTGAATGAAATCCACCATATCTGTCATTGCCTTCCTTCATCAAGGAAACTTTCTAAGGGGAAAAGGGAGGGGGGGTGGTTGAGAGTCTTGGGCACCTTGCTTGATGCAGGGGTTTATTTGCTAGAGGACTCTCGTACCCCAATTAAATTTCTTGGAGCTTAGTGATTTGGCTCTCCCTTCGGCATTGGTGGAGGATGGAGGGGCATCCAGTTTGGATTCAGATGGGCAACACAACAGTGGTGGTATACCTCAACCATCAGGTAGGAATCAGAAGTTTTGCTACTGCAAGAGATGTACAGCAGATCCTTCCCTGGGCAAAACTTCACATTTCAGCCATGTACATTACAGGCTTGGGCAATTGTCAGGCAGATTTCTTCAGTCTACTGCATTCAGTCCCAGCAAAGTGGTCTGTACTCCAAGGGTGTAGTGTGTTTTGGCTCTCTGCACCATTCAAGGTCAAGTTTCCGTTGATTTCATTACACTTCAGAAATCTTTGTCTCTTCACTTTTTTAGACTATTGTAGGGGGTCTCATGTTTTTAGTACTGCTTTTCTACAAAATGGAGTCATTCCAGTATAAGAAGGGGTTATCCTGCACTGGCCTACAGTTTTGCTGCCAGTGTCCAATCCTCCTTTTTAGATGGCAATATAACCTGAAGGTGAATGACTTCCTGTGCTCCAGTGAACTCCAAGAAAAGTATTCTATAGCTAGTACAAAAATCCTCTTTAGGCCCCTTTCACACTTATATGACTTGTCCCACGATTTTGGACTGCAAAATCGTATGACAAGTCATTCTCCATGATTTTCAATGACTACCATTCATATTGGTACGACTTTAAGTCGTGCCGACTTGAAAGTAGTCCCTGCACTACTTTGGTCCACTTCTATGCGAGTTATACTCCATAGACCTCAATCCTCAATATTAAACCCTCAAGTAGTATGCAAATCGTACCTGAATAATATAGACACGATTTCAGTACGACTTTGTAAGCACAAGCCTCACACCATGTACAGTACCTGACCGCGAGATTGTGTTTCTCGCCGACAGGGTATTGTGCATGTCGCGCTGGTTTGCTGATCGGGAAAGGAAAACTTTTTTTTTCCTTTCGCGATGAGCGACAGGCAGTGCTGACAGCTGTCTGGTATGAATCGTGAGGGGGAACGCCGCGCCAAGTTTTAAATGAAAAAACCGGCGTGGGTTCCCCCACCCCCAGGGACATACCAGGCCCTTAGGTCTGGTATGGATATTAAGGGGAACCCCCTACGCCAAAAAATCGGCGTGGGGGCCCCCCCAAAATCCATACCAGACCCTTATCCGAGGACGCAGCCCAGCCGGTCAGGAATGGGGGTGGGGACGAGCGAGCGCCCCTCCCCCCCCCTCCTGAACCGTACCAGGCCGCATGCCCTCAACATGGGGGGTGGGTGCTTTGGGGCAGGGGGCACCCTGCGCCCCCCCCCGGAGCACCTTGTCCTCATGTTGATGAGGACAAGGGCCTCTTCCTGACAACCCTGGCTGTAGGTTGTCGGGGACTGCGGGCGGGGGGCTTATCGGAATCCAGGAGCCCTCTTTAATAAGGGGGTCCCCAGATCCCGGCCCCCCACCCTTTTTGAATGAGTATGGGGTACACCTACTACCCATTCACCTAGGAAAAAAAGTGTCAATGAAAAAACAGTACACAGGTTTTTAAAGTATTTTATTAGGCAGCTCCGGGGTCTTCTTCCGACTTCGGGGGACTTCTTCCAACTTTGGGGGTCTTTTGACTTCGGGGGTCTCTCCGGCGTCTCCTCCCGGTGTCCTGATCTTCTGCCAGCTCCTCCGCTATCTTCTCCAGCTCTTTCGCTAGCGGGGGCCTGGTCTTCTGCGCTGTCTTGTCCCCTCTTTTCTTCTTCCGATGTTGACACGAAGCTCTCTCCAGCTGGAATACTCTCTGAGCGCTCCACAATGGCATGCTGGGACTGTGCCGTCATAAGGGGGCGTGGTCAACATCACCCGATGAGGAGACGCCGGAGAGACCCCCGGAGCTGCCTAATTACTTTTAAAACCTGTGTAGTGTTTTTTTTTTTTTTTTTTTTTTTTTTTTTTAATTGAAACTTTTTTCCCTAGGTGAATGGGTAGGGGTACCATGTACCCCATACTCATTCACATAGGGTAGGGGAACAGGATCTGGGGGCTCCCGAATTCCGATAAGCCCTCCGCCCGCAGACCCCGACAACCAACAGCCAGGGTTGCCGGGAAGAGGCCCTTGTCCTCATCAACCGCTTGCCCCCCCATGTTGAGGGCAAGCGGCCTGGTACGGTTCAGGAGGAGGGGGGGGGGGCGCTCGCTCGTCCCCACCCCCTTTCCTGACCGGCCGGGCTGCGTGCTCGGATAAGGGTCTGGTATGGTTTTTGGGGGGAACCCACGCCGTTTTTTTATTTAAAATTTGGCGCGCAGTTCCTGATCATGATTCATACCGGACAGCTGTCAGCACTGCCTGTCGCTTATCGCGAAAGGGGAAAAAAAAGTTTTCCTTTCCCGATCAGCGAGCCAGCTTGGCGCTGGCTCCCGCGACGGGGCTCGCAGGTTTCAAATCTTGCCGATAACAGCAGCAAGATTGACACAATATCGCGGTCACCTACTGTATGTTTTCATTTGTTAATGCCAAAGTTGAAGCAAAGTCGTACAAAGTAGTACTGCTCCAAAATCGTGGCCGCGAAATTGCGGTAAAATCGCACGACTTTGAAGTCGTATAAGTGTGATAGGGGCCTTAATCAGCTCCTGTGTCTGGCCTGGTAGGCACTGCAAGCTTTTGTTTTACATTAATGACCAATATTTTTAAAAAACATAGTGCAACAGGGATCCTAAAATGATTCTTAGCTCATGTTAAAAGAGGTCATTTAGACTCCTTTTCCTATAGAGTTTTGTCTGTTTTCTGCCTTTTGAGCCTTCGACCCCAATGTTTGATGTGAATGCCATAGTATTATAAGACTTCAGTTCTGTTTATAGCAGCTTTGTGTAGCTTACTAGATGAGCCTTTCCCTGTTTTTGCAGAGAAAGTTAGCCAAGGCTTCTGAAGAGGAGGAGGAGGAGGAGGAAGAAAAAGAAGAGGAGAGTTCACCCGTAGTGGTGAAGAAGAAACAGCCCAGAGGTAATTTCTATAGCAATGCAAGAAAGGATACGTTTCAGACAATGTTGGTTGTTTCCATAGCCGTCATACTTCTAATACTCAATGTGGTGGGATAGTTTCTTAAAGTTTTTATTCTATGTAAACATATACATTCTTTGGGTAGCCAGCATAGTAAAGTGTGTGTGTAATTTTAAAGGGATTAAAGTGAACCTGTGCTGTGCCCAAGCAAATCATGGATATTTACTTAAATGCCCGAATCCCACACTGTTTAACCACCTGACCTCCAGAAGATTTGACGACCTTCCTGACAGGCCATTTTGTGATGCGGCACTATGTTACTTTAACTGACAGTTGCGCGATCATGCAACACTGAATAGAGCTTTCTTTTGGTGGTATTTGATCACCTCTGCGGTTTTTATTTTTTGCACTATAAACAAAAAAAGACAGACAATTTTGTATTCTGCAACATATTTTTGGTAAAAAAAAAAAATTATATATAGTTATAGTATGTGTGTGTGTGTGTGATCCTGTGTAGCTCGGCCGCCCTGGGGGCAGTAAATGTGCTATGGGGAGGTGGGCAAGTGGTTAACACCTCCATTTACACCTTTGGTCACCTGTGATAGCATAGAGAGATTTGTCCCTTGTAAGAACTTACACAGAGCTAATCACTTACTCCTCCCTTGCATGGGCAATGCCCAGGTTTACTTTGATAAACCGAAAAAAAAAAAGGGAGGGTGGCAGACACAAAGGTATAATCTCTTTTGAGAGTAAAGCGGCTACAATACAAAATAAAGTCCAAAATGGTCTTTAGAGCAGGCTGATCCAGGAGTTTAGGCAGACTCTAAGGCCCATAGAAAATAAGAACAGAGTCAGTGGAGCGCTGAGTGACGTCACCGAGAACCATGATACAATGTGACGCGTTTCACAACATGTGCACTTAAATGCCGTAGTAAAGTCCATGGCAGCTCTGAATTTATACCTGCCGGCTGGAAGTGGACTAAAAAGCTCAGCCGGTCTAAATGGTATTAAAAAACATATTACAACATAGAACAATTTATTTAATAAGAGGATTACTAATTCATAAAAGATATTAAGATATATGTATTAAAAAATCAATTGTTAAAAAATTAAGGACATGTAGGAATATATAATATTTTTACACTAATAAACACTATGTAGCGCATCCAGTCATGCTGTGTGAAGTACTCTAGAAATTCTGCTCTGAATATTAAGACAGCAAAGTCCTGAAAATTAACATATCTCATCAAATATACTGGCTACTGTGTGTGTGTGTGTGTGTGTGTGTGTGTGTGTGCCCCCCCCCCCCCCAATCTTGAGGTGCCTGCACTTATTGATCTGTCTTGACAGTAGAGCCTCTGTCCCCCTGATCACAAATCTCACCAGAACAGTCTTCTCAACAAGGAAAATTTAATGTTGAAATATGGTGTGATTTAAGCCAAAGGTTTGAAGTATGTAAATCTCATACCTGAACAATCGCTGTGGAAGTTTCAAATCACTGTAGTAGTTGGTGATAACTGCAGGGATATCAATGATCTGGGCCCTGTGCCAAGCAGCTTCCCTTGTAACCGCAGGGGGTCGCTCGGTCAGCACTGCTGCCATTCTCAGAACTTGTATTTTGTTCAGTGAATACATGGAGTTCTGTGATTTAAGATCATGATATCACCCTGCCTGTCTTCCTAGTCCGCACTTAACATTTTACCAAACTGCACAGTGTGTTTTACCCTACATGAAGGGACCTTTGTCTAGACTAGACTATTTTCCTAAATAGGTGAACTCTGCCATTAAAGTTGCACTTAGAGGAGGACAATATATTATCTGTAACAGTATAGTTGGTGAACAGCTTATCATGCATTAGTTGCTCATCTAGGCTTCTGGAATGCTTTATTTTAAATCTTGGCCATAAATTATCTTATGAAATGTATTTTGAACAGGTCGCCCTGTAAAGTCTGTTGCAAATCCTTCAGAACCACCCGCAGGCGGATGCAGACGTGGACGCAGCCAAAAGAAATAGTATTGTGTTTTTTATGTGGTTTTTATGTTTGTATGGCGAAAGTATTCATGGATTATTATCTTTTCCGAATAAACCTTTTTAATGAATATTTTGTGTGTGTTTTTTTGTTTTTTGTTTATGTATTAAATGAGGTAATCAAAATATATCATTCAATGACGTTTCATTTTGGATGGAGGATGATGGGGTGCAACCTTTGACTAAATATATGCTCGTAAAGCCATGTGTGAATGTAGAATGTTGGTTTGTCTGATAACCTTTTCTCTGCACAGCGGCTGCCTACTAAATTTCTCTGCTTAATGTATAAAGCCAAAACTTTGTTTTTGGTTATTGTTTCTTTAGGGGGAGATTTCCCTCTATCTCCTGTCTTGGGGGATATGGGAAGTTAGAAGAAATATCCTCAGTCTGTGAAAATCCCCTCTTGCAATAGTCATCAGAAAAAGTGTCCTCATCGGAAGATTTACCCTTTTATTGCTATTGTGATATTGGCAGTAGGGCTGGGAGATTTTCTTAAAAAATAAAATCTTCGATTCTCTTAAAAAAACTTGTTTCACGATTCAAATTGAGTTTTCTTTTCTTTGGAAACCGCGCTGGTCCTGAGGCGCTGCGGGCATGAGCTTTCAGGCGAGGCCGCGGCGTCCGGCCTCGCGGACTAGGCCAAAGCCGCGGCCTCACCTAAAAACTCCTTGCCCGCAGCTCCTCAGGACCGGCGTGGTGTCAGCCCTGGTCCTGAGGCGCTGCGGGCATGAGCTTTTAGGCGAGGCCGCGGCTTCGGCCTAGTCCGCAGCTTCTGGCTGAAGCCGCGGACTAGGCCGAAACTGCGGCCTCGCCTAAAAACTCATGCCCGCAGCCCCTCAGGACCGGCGCGGTAAAAAAAAAAAAAAACGATTTGCTTAAATTTTGAATCTATTTGACCTCTCAACTCAATTCAAGATTTAAATCGATTTTTTCCCCAGCCCTAATTGGCAGTAACATTCTGGATTTCCAATCTCTCACTGGTGACGGTGGTCAGCAAGACGAATGCAGATGACCACACAAACGGCAATGGGGTTTTCACGCTTTCCAAAATTAATTTTGACGCTTCTCCCTAAAAAATAAAACTGGATTAGTCCTAAAATTTATTCAGCCTCCTGTTAATTAAAAACTTGCTTTGCTTACTGTCCTTTGCCCTGGTGGGTGGACAGGTCAAGCAAAGCACATTGTTTTTTATATTGTTTGTTAAAATTGTCATCAGCTGATGTCTTGGTCTGGCCATAGATCGAAATACGTCCCGTTCAGCAGGAACCAAATTTCAGTTTATCTATGGGCAGGCTGGATTGTACTGAAATTAATCTATCAACCAACTTCAGTACAACCAGCCCCTTTTTGTTTTTGTGTGATCACTGCTGGCGGCTATAGCTGCCTGCAGTGATCATTGTATACTGATGGCAGGGTAACCTCCCGCTGCTGCAGGAGTGATTCCCCCCTCAATACTGACTGTTGATGGGCGAATCAAGCTATTTTTTTTTTTTTTTTATCCCATGTTTGAAGGACAAGTAAATTGTATAATGTATGGCTTACTTTAGATGACATCACTAATAGCGATATATCCTCGTACACACACAAAATGATTATTGGGGTCTTGTTGACTTTCATAGCTTCTCAACAAAGGCAAGGCGTGGATAAAATCAGGGTTGCAATGAATTATAAATACTGCTTTTTGGTATGAAATGTATGGCATTGTATCGTACCTTTTAATTAGGTAACCATACATAATACGATTTAAATCTCCTGTAAGGGAAAACTGTTTTTCATGTCCATTGTACGGATATTTAAGTCTTTAAAGCGGTATTAAACCCTAAACCAAAAATGTAATATATCGTAGCTTACTAATCATTAGATGTGGCTGCATTTCTTTTCTTTGGCCTTATCCCTCTGTTTTCGGCTGGTGATCTGGCCAATAACACCCCACCTGTATTAGTGAGACACAGCTTTGGCTGAATGAGCACAGGCGTCAAAGCAGACAGCAGCATTGTCAGTGTGTGTTAAATGTATTAGCAGATTTATATACACTGATTTGAAGCCAAGCTTTAGCTCACACTTTATAACGAGTTACTGCAAACCATTTTTTTCCCATTTTTGGAATAATGGTTTTGCCTGTTTAAATAAAGCCTTTTCATTTTAACCACCTTACTAGTGTTAAATTGTTTGTCTCATCCATGTAAATGGATACATTCTGATGGAGAGCTTGAGCTTTTGAAAAACAGACTTGTTGCCTGGATCACCGGATGAAATGAAAATAAAAGAGAGCCTAAAGAAAAATAATAAAACCATCACATCTAATAATTAAGTTGCAATATGATGTTTATTTTTAGGTTTAATACTGCTTTAAACTAGTAGTTGAAGACTTGGAGACTCACTTCATATGAGAGACCAGGAAAATACCATGTGAGACTGATAAATTGCTGCCAGTAAAGCCTTTTTTTTTTTTTTTTTTTTACAAACCAGTAATCCGGTATTGACTGCTTGGGTCTGAGACCAGAGTACAGGAAGTACAAAAGTTGGGAAATTTACCTAAACTGGAGCACTCAAAATCTGGTGCAGCTCTGCATAGTAACCAATCAGCTTCTAACTTCAGCTTCTTCAATTAAGCTTTGACAAAATCTGAAAGCGGATTGGTTTCTTTGCACAGCTGCACCAGATTTTGCACTCTTCAAGTGTTGGTAATTAACCCCCAAAAAGACAAAATTTGGTCACCTAACCTCCTAAAGCGGAACTTTACCCATAACAACTTGATGAAAAATAATATTCTTTAGCAAGGAACATACAGTCCACATTAATAATTATGCTGCCAAAATGAGTGTGTGCTGTAAATAGCCTCCAGCATTGCTCTTCTTGCTGGAGGCTACTAGAGAAGCCCAGAGCCCCTGAACAGCAGTAAATCATAAAGTGGAACTAAACCTATCGATTTAATGGGTTAAAAAAAGTTACATTCCTGGAATGCTTGGATTGCTAACTGTCTCATTTGCTTGTGTCCTCAACCAAACTGTAAAACCATCAAATGGCTGGTGTCATAACTGATCACATGTGCGGCACCATGGCAGTTGCAGATCAACTAGAGGGCAGCTTCCTTGGCTGTAAAGGATAGGAGGGTTTAATGGCCCATACACACAATCTGAAAATCAGAGGAAAAATACCGCTTTCAAAGCGATCGTACGATAATCCGATTGTTAGTACAGAGTTTTCGAGAGCTGATCTCTACAGTTCATGCAATATTATCCGATGGGACAAGCACAAAAAATGTTCTCGTATGATACTTGATCGTACGATTTTCCTAAAATTGGAGAGCAGCTGAGCATGTGCAGAGCAGGGTGAGACAGTGTATTACTGGATTTTAACCACTTCAGCCTCAGAAGATTTGGCTGCTCAATGACCAGAGCACTTTTTACAATTTGGCACTGTGCTCCTTTAACTGGTAATTGCGCGGTCATGTAATTCTGTATCCAGACTAAATTTGCGTCCTTTTTTTCCTACAAATAGAGCTTTCTTTTGATGGTTTTTGCCTCTGCGATTTTTATTTTTTGCGATATAAACGGAAAAAGACCAAAAATTTGGAAACAAAATGATATTTTCTACGTTTTGTTATAAAAAAAAAAAAATCGAACTAAATTTTAGTCATACATTTAGGCCAAAATGTATTCAGCCACATGTCTTTGGTTAAAAAAAAAAAATCCTAAGCGTATATTTCTTGGTTTGCGCAAAAGTTATCGCGTCTACAAGCTAGGGTACATTTTCTGGAATACGCAGCTTTTAGTTTGACTGCCTATCTCATATCTTGAGGTGCTAAAATGGCAGGGCAGTACAAACCCCACCCCAATGACCCCATTTTGGAAAGTGGACACCCCAAGGAAATTGCTGAGAGGCATGTTGAGCCCATTGAATATTTTTTTTTGTCACAAGTGATTGAAAAATTACATAAAGTTATCACTAAATGATATACTGCTCAAACATGCCATGGGCATATGTGGAATTACACCCCAAAATACATTCGGCTGCTTCTCCTGAGTACGGGGATACCACATGTGTGAGACTTTTTGGGAGCCTAGCCGCATACAGGACCCCAAAAACCAAGCACCGCCTTCAGGCTTTCTAAAGGCGTAAAATTGTGATTTTACGTCTCACTACCTATCACAGTTACGCAGGCCCTGAAATGTCCAGATAGCACAACACCCCCCCCCCCCCCTAAATGACCCCATTTTGGAAAGTAGACACCCCAAGGTGTTTGCTAAGAGTATTTGACAGCTCATTTGTTTTTGAAAATTAAGAAAGAATAAAATATATTTTTTAATTTTCAAAACTTCCTGACAATTAGTTAGATCTGTAAAATTCTCAACATGCCTCTCAGCAAATAGCTTGGGGGGTCATTTGGGGGGGGGGTTGTGCTATCTGGGCATTTCATGGCCTCCAAAACTGATGGGCAGGGAGGAGTGAAATCAAAAATGGTATGCCCATAGAAAGCCTGGAAGCTGTGATTGGTTTTCAGGGTCCTGTACACGTTTAGACTGCCAAAAAGTCCCACACATGTGGTATCCTCATACTCAGGAGAAGCAGCAGAATGCATTTTGGGGTGTAATTCAACATATAACCATTCCATGTTTGAACAATATATCATTTAGTGACAACTTTGTATAAAAAGAAAAAAAAAATTGCTGAAACTTGTGGCAAAATAAAAAATATTCCATGGACTCAACATGCCTATCAGCAAATAGCTTGGGGTGTCTACTTTCCCAAAAAGGGGGCATTTGGGAAGAAGTTTTGAACTGTCCTGGCATTTTATGCACAACATTAGAAGCTTATATCACAAATCACCCACTCTTCTAACCACTTGAAGACAAAGCCCTTTCTGACACTTTTTGTTTACATGAACAAAAAATTGCTAGAAAATCACTTTGAACCACAAACATATTATATATATATATATATATATATATATATTTATTTTTTTTAAAGCCAAGGCCCTACAGATTAAAATGGTGTGTGTTGCAATTTTTTTTTTCACACAGTGTTTGTGCAGCGATTTTTCAAATGCAATTTTTTTTGGAAATGCACTAAAACACACTATATTGCCCAAATGTTTAAAGGAAATAAAAAATATGATCTTACGCCGAGTACATAGATACCAAACATGACATGCTTTAAAATTGCACACAAACATGCAGCGGCGACAAACTATCTACATTTTTTAAAAGCCTTTAAAATCCTTTACAGGTTACCACTTTAGATTTTTTTTTTTTTAATTATTTTTGTTATCGCAGGGAATGTAAATATTCCCTATGATAGGAATAGGTAGTGACAGGTTCTTTTTTTTTTTTTTCTAAACTTGGGTCTATTAGACCTTTAGATCTCTCCTCTACCCTCAAAGCATCTGACCACAAAAAGATCGGTGTGATAAAATGCTTTCCCAATTTCCCAATGGTGCTGTTTATATCCGGTGAAACCTAAGTCATAAAATGCTTGTAGCTTCCAGTTTCTTAGGTCATAGAGATGATTGGAGCCATTCTGGTCTCCAATCAGTTCTATGGTTAGTGGCTGCATTCTCGGGTTCCCTGTTGGGACAGGAGAGCCCAAGATAACCTTGGAAGATGGTGGGGGGTCGTTCCCTCCTACTGCTTGTAAAAGCATTCTAGAGGCTAATTAGCTGTTAAGATTGCTTTTACATAAAAGCCGACCGCTGGCTGAAAAGAATGATACCTAACCCTGCAGGCATCATTCTGGTGTAACCACTCAGTGCAGCAACATACCACTAAGTTGCTGGTCCATGTTGGGCATATATTGTAATATTTTGTTTTTTTCATGCAGCCTGTGGGCTGAACGAAAAAAAAAAGATTGATCGGTGGGTATGCCCACCATTAGAATACCGCCCTTCATCCACCCACTTCTAATGATGGGCATGCATGCACCATTTTTTTTTTTTAAACTGTGGTGTTGAAATCACCTCCTACAACGCTGGAGTCACGGCTTTACGTATTGTGGGAGCAAACTCTGTTGCTTTCAGAATAAATAAACCCATGCTGCAGCTGAATGGTGTACCTGCTAAGCAAATGATGGTTAACAATCAAACAAAGTAACATTACAATATAAAAAACAAAAAAAAAAAACGCGCTAATGAGTGTTACAAACATTAAATGATAATGTTAGTCCCATACAAAATTGTGTAGTCCCATATAGAAAAGTCCAAAGCAAATAAAAGTGAATCTGTCATAAGTGAATGGCGTGAATATCATCCAAATTTAACAGGTGGTGGGATGACATATAACTGGAACACATCTATATGGTATTATGCTTACCAGAAGTAAGCCAAATTAGGGCGAGTGGCTTAAACCCAGCCTGGGCCTTTGGAAGAGAACGAATAACGTATATCCAATCCACAGAGATTTATCCGAAAATATATAACAAAAACATAGCGTAATACTGATAACGTAAACCACTCCAAAAACAGATAAAAAGTACAACACTCAACATAGACCCAAAATCATGTGTATTCATAAGACATCCAGTGTCAGTACAACAACTAGGATTGTTATGTGAGTGTCATGCAATCATGCAAAAAATTAAGTGGGTATGTTAAAAAGATAGAACGTGAACAATACCCAAAATCTGCTTAGCAGATATAGGTGAAAGGTGTATACAGTATACCAGAAAGACATACCATACCTGCAAAGCAAATACAATAAAACAGTAAAAATAAAACATTACTGTTCTAAAATACAGTAACAATAGAGAGCGAACATAAGAGAATAATAGAGAAGAAAAATAAAACCACAACTATTTTTGGCTTTTGTGTTTTTGCTTTTTTGCACTTTTAGCTAAACTGTAAACGATCCAGTTTAGGGTCTCTCAAAATATGATGGTCATCTTATCTTTCGAGACCCTGTGTAAGTGTGCCCTAGGACTGTGCAATGCTGTACCCTACGCTAATACTCCACTAGTATGTGATAGTGTTTGAAACAGTCACTGATGCTGAGACCAGTTTGGTCAGGACAGGAGGGACAATAAAAGCGGGTGTCACGCCTAAATCCGCGTTTGCAGACACGACATCTTTGGGTAGGGTTACCAGGGAGGACATACAGAAAATGCCTCTCATGCAGCCAGCTCACTGGATTTGTGTTGGGAAGGTGGGCCACAGCACCGTCTGGAAACAGAAGGGCTGTTATGATCTCTTCCTGGAATTTAAGGAAGGATCCAGTTCATCCTGAAGCTTTGTATAGCACATAAGCATTCAGCAGAGTCAATTGGAATGAATATACAGACAATTTTTTGTACCAGCGTCTGGCCTGACGGGCAGTTAGGTACAGCTCCAACAACTGGTCGTTGAGGTCCACCCCTCCATGACTTAAGATCTTACAAATTAAAATAGACAAAACGAGGAAGAAAAGATAACAATTACAGGAATCGGCTGACAGCCAACCAGACTTCCTACCTGTGTGCACACAGTTATATCACAAGACAAGATACTGCAAAACAATATATATTTACTTAATCAGAAAAATTATAACTTTAAAGGCGCAGTTCGTATATTAGATTACAAAACATAAGGGGCTTTTTACATGATCCTTTCAATCCTTTCTTTGTCATGAACGTGACAATCACAAACCCTGTTTCCCCCAATATGTCCCCGACATTCATCTGGACTACTTTCCCACAAATTTACCATTATCCTAAGCATGTAGAAACAGAGAACAACAAACACATAATCTCAGCTGCATAGCAATTGTCCATGAAATACAAAGGGGGAAGGGGCGTGACGGTCCATAAAAGCAAGTGAGAGGGGCATGACAGAACTTTTAGGCCAAATAAAAAATAGTCCCGAAGAAAAGCACAAAAAAAAAGTCTCTTGTATGGCTTTTGAATGGCCATTAAATTCATAAACGGGAAGGAAAAGGAAATGTCCACATTATAATTCTCATTTTCCTAAACTTTACACAAAACGTTTGGTTCTATTCTGTGCTCATCCATATTTTACAGAGATCCTCCACCCCAAAAACCCTGCCTATTTGTAAGGATAGAACTCGATATCCACAGACAGACTGGAACTGATGCATTGGGCTAGACTTGGGTCTTCGAGCTGGCGTATCTGGATCTCTCTCTTGTGATGCTCACTGGAATTTTGTAGACCTTTGTCATTTGTCTAACCCTCAAGGTGTCATTCCCAGGAACATTTTCCAACAGGAGTCTGCCTTTACTCATTTCAGCGCCCCCCGTGGCATTTAAACAACAAAGATGAACAACGAAGATTTCCATGTAAAAGCTGTAGTCATCTCTTTATCCGGATAGGGTAGGGTATGAATGGGGTGGGCATTTCTTCATGTGAATGGGTCTAGGGGTGAATGCTGGCTGGGGCATCCAACATGAATAATCACAGAATCTACTTGATCAGTTCAGGCCTTATGAGTTAATGAGGAATAATATTCCTCATTAACTCAAACATAAGTAAAGCATGCAGAAATAAAAATGTTGCTCAGCAACAGTCTTCATTACGTAGATTCAATATATTTAACTAAACATTTTTTCTTTCAAATCCAGTATTTCAGCAGGATTTCAACAAAACCTAAACACCTTTAGTTCCTTCTATCCCCGGGACTCAAGTGGACCCGAGGGTCTCCGAACAGAACATTTTACCCAAACACATATTCTGACTCAGAAGTCAGCCTCCCAACTTCGCAAATATGTCTGATCATTAGCAACAAACAAAACATTGATGGATAAACAACATTACATCATTAACACTTCATGAATGACACTCTGGGAATTCAAAAGGTAAATATATCCAGAATACTCACTCTGACTGTTATTCAAACAAACTTCCCCTCAATATTTTAGTATTTCATGGACTCAATACATGCAGCATTTTATGTTGGTCCTGGTTACTTAATTTCAGTAACTTCAAACATTTAGGTTTCACCATTTTTTTTACCAAAATCCCACTATCAATTTTAATTTAACCCCCAAAGGTTTATTTTGGGATTAACTTTTATATATTATCAGAAACATGGGCCTAATAACCTCTACTCCCAAAACAAGAAAATACAATATGAGACAACTCTTTGTGTACATTTTAAACAAACACTTAAGATATTTTACTAATTAAATAATACCCTGTGCATTCATTAAACACAATACAATTTATCATTCCACATTAATTTGGCAATTCCATTCATTTTTCATTTAGAAATGTTTTCCATATGTTCCCCTCAAACACCTTTAAACACCTTTTCCCATATATATATTTTTTTAAATCCTTATCTCACCTGAAGTATATATTTTCCCTAGTGCATAGGCTTACACAACCTTAAGTTACTTCCCTTTTTCTTTACTAACCACAATTCCTCTGGCGTAGCGCCTGGAATATGTAACTTCCTTATTCTTTCCATAGCATAGATATATACTTCTTTATTATAATATTCTTAAACTTGTATTTAACCAAAAAAAGATAAAATCAAACATTTTAAAATCCCCAATCATTGTTTATATAGCTTAAACACAATTAAAACTGTTTGAACAAATAACCTTTCCCTTGTCTTGTAACAGGCAATGGGGGTTATTTATGAAAGGCAAATCCACTGTGCACTACAAGTGCAAACTACAAGTGCAAAGTGCACTTGAAATTGCACTGAAAGTTCACTTGGAAGTGCAGTCGCTGTAAATCTGAGGGGTAGATCTGAAATGAGGGAAAGCTCTGCTGATTTTATTATCCAATCATGTGCAAGCTAAAATGCTGTTTTTTGTTTTCCTTGCACGTCCCCCTCAGATCTACAGCGACTGCACCTCCAAGTGCACTTTCACCGCAATTTCAAGTGCACTTTGCACTTGTAGTGCATAGTGGATTTGCCTCTAGTAAATAACCTCCAATATCCTTATACAATGCAAAGTTCACATTTTTTTTCCTCAACATCAACAAATTTTTTTTAAAACAACATATATTTTCCCTACATAAAACTCCACTCTAGGTTCTTCTATAACACTATAATATCAATCCGAAATATAGCACATTTGCTGATATTGGAAAAAAAACACCTTTTAACTTCATTAATGCAAGGATAGGCAATTACAATTAAAACAGTTATTAGAGTCAGACTCTAACAGAAATAATCAAAATACCTTATACATAAATTGAAATTTGGTACCAGCGCATACATGTAATTTATCAGTGATGTGTCACATTCCCCTTTTAATGTTTCCAATTAATTATGCATTGGGCATGGGCTTAATATGTGCCCAACACATTTCATGAATAGACTGACAATAGTTGCAACATTTTAACAATAAACATGTATTTTTAATCTATATAGATAACTATCTGAATTAAATCCTTCTTTAACATTCACTCTCCACCTCAGCAAGTCTCTTAGACTCGCTTAATATGGAATGCATATATAGCAGTATGCATTGCGCAAAAGCGGTGACGAAGCCAAGGTCGGCGGTTTGATCCCCTTTTTCACTTGAAGCAACATAGCAGATCTATGGTATGTACCTCTGTGTATTGTGCTAAACAATACTTTGGATAGGAGGAATCACTCAAATAGTAACTTGTCCTTGTCCAAATCCGCAATTCAATCCTCTTAAAGCACCATACACAGATGAGTACTCTGTCTCTCTCACCAGCCCACTTTAGCAACGTTCTCCGTCTTGGCAGGATCATAGGACATATATCAACCACCTAACAATCTATTTGCATTCAAAAGATAAAACATAAAAATAACATAACATAATAACATAAAATTAAGCACTTCTCTCTGAGCAGGTGGAGGAGAATTCCCTATACTAACAACAACTTTCCCTTAACTAATAACCAGTAATTCACTTTTTAATCATTCAACACTACCCACCAATATTATGCTGAATGGCAAGTTCCCCCTTTCTTAGTTTTAATACTAACACATATAGGCTCACACAGATCTCAAAATTTCTCAATATCTACTGCTAGCTTGAAACTTCCTCATTTTAAACTTTTTTTTTTTTTTTTTTTTTTCCTCAACTGTTTAAAACCTTGGATCTTGACTGTCCTTGAAGATAATTCCTGATCATCCCTTAAATATACTTCATAATCAATAAATACATGAAAATGCATTTTCACGCAATGCTACAGCAAACATGGACACTCGCCAGGCCTGGTATGCATCATCATTGATGTGGTCCCCTTTTAAATCTCAAACAGCTCCAAATGTCACTTCCCATTTTTAAAACTATATTTTATTCTTGCGTCTTTTGTCTCTAAACTGCATTGAATCGACTTGTACAATGGAAACCTTCATAAGATATATCAGTAGCTACCTTTGATAATGGATTTTAACTGGGGATTTTAACTGACACCGTGTTCCTAAGCTTCTAGATGTGAGCCCTAACCATTAACATATCCCTTCGAATTCTCCATCTAACTCTTGTTATCCTTTTTTGTATGCTAGTTAAAACTTCAAGCTTGTATAGCATAGCTAAAACCCCTTTTGTCCCATATGCATAACAACAATAACATTTTCCTTAATTTCTTCAGTCTTTTAAACACTTTAGGTAATCACATACTTACCACTTTCACGATATTTGCATATAAGCAAGGGAGATTTCTAATTACTTTGTCCCTATTTCTGACTAAAATTCCTGATCGATCACCTTTTTTTCCAGGAGCACCAAGCTACCAATGGGCGTGTACACTTTTCCACAGCGTTCCCAAAACATTTAAAGCCAACCTGGGCATAACACTATAGAAACCCCAAGCTGCTACAAAACATGCAAGTAATCTAGCAATACCAACCAGCAATCATAAGTTATGTTATCAGTGTAGCAATACACAAACTTGCACAAACTTCCTACACTGAGGCATTTATCCTATAAGAATAAAGGATTTGGACCTAGATTTGGTGGAGGCATATCTTTCCCTTGTCTTTGACCCATAATCCAAAATACCGTAGACCACTTTGACTGTCCGACCTTACAGTCAGTGTATCTACACAACAAATTATCTTATTATTTCTATGCAACAGAAAGAGAATCAAAGATTTAGCGGGCACTGTTGGTTACCTAAATACTCTTTCAAAAAGGATACTGAACTGCAGTTTCTAATATATGGATTCTTAAATAAAGACTCAGGTCTCCCACAGACCCTACAATGTTACACTCCCGTGAGTGTGTCTATTAAGGCGTGGTCCGTCCTTCCTTTCTCTTTAAAATTTAAAAGGCTAAGAGTTTATCAGAGGCAGGGTAAGAAAGAAGTCGTCAAAATAGACAAAGTTCTACCACCGCGGATGATTGTCTTATCTGGGACGAGCCCCAATTTGAAAGGAAATAGTAGGTATTCTGGACCACCCTTCTTGTAGGTACACCAACAGGGTCCTCAGATATCTGGAGACACCCAATGAAGGAGAGGCAGGTTGTGCATTCATAAGATATCTGCTTTATTGTAGCCCGTGTCTAATCTTTTATTCAGTTACAAAACAAAGAAAGACGTGATTATAAGAAGGCAGACGTGTCCTTCTGCTTACATAAGCTTTTTCTATGGAAAGTTACATATTGTGCAAAGTATCATATGACTTAAGAGATCTTACAAATTAAAATAGACAAAATTAGGAAGAAAAGATAACAATTCCAAGAATCGGCTGACCACAGCCAACCAGACGTTCTGCCTATATGCAGACAGTTTTATCACAAGACAAGATACTGCAAAACAATATATATATTTACTTAATCAGAAAAATTATACCTTTAAAGGCGCAGTTCGTATATAGATTACAAAACACAAGGGGCTTTTTACATGATCTTTTCAGGGAGTAAACAAGGCTGCAAACTGTTGGTTGAAGTGGTTTACGAGGGGCCGAATTTTGTGGAGCCGATCGTATCCAGGGTCACCCTAAGGATGACAGAGTTCATTGTCATTGAAATGCATGAACCGCAAGATCTGCTCGTATCATGTCCTGCTCATGGAGGCAGAGAACACGGGCATATGGTGAATTGTGTCAGTGGACCAATATGATCGCAACTCACTTTTTTAACTATGCCCATGAGGAGGGATAGGCCCAGAAAGGTCTTAAATTCAGAGACCTTAATAGGTCTCCAATCTCTGGCAAGGGCCAACTGGGGATTAGCGGCAATGACTTGACCAGCATACAAATTGCTTTGGTCCACAACAGATCTATAGAGATCTCCCGTGAAAAACAGCGAATTAAAATCAAGTGACGTAAAATCAACTGTTTCCACCTGAATTCCGGGTTGGCCAGTGAATGGGGGAGGTACGGGTGCTGCAGAAGTGATGGGCTCCCAATTTGGATTGGCAAATGCAGCAGGAAGGGCATTATGGGCTCAACAGGCCTGTGTTTGTCTTCTTGGTGGTTGTGGGACTCTACTTGAGCTAGCCACCTTACCAGCTTGAACTGCACTTATGGGACTCACCACGTCACCAAATGTTACTGCAGTGCTGGACTACAGACACTATACTACATGTGCTTCCATTGTGGAGACACTTATAAATTCAGTAGTGTTAGGACTGCAAGCATACACAGGGTGCCGTGAAGAGGCCTTGCAGCTTATGCATGCATTTGCAAATGCGTGCTAACTAAACCCTTGTTTTTAACGCAGACTGTTGGACAGGTTAATTTGGTTGGTTGGCAGAGTTGAGCTATGGAATGTTCTGTTTTTGTCTTTCACTATACTATTAAGGGAGGTGTATGGTGCGTGCATGGGTGTTAGCACTACTGACACTAATCTGACACTGCATGGGGTGACGCAGACCCTGACGCTAAAAACTGATATCACCCGCCGGGTGATCAGGGGGTTAAACCTTTTATTGGGTTATATACAGTGGGTGCCCTGATGCTATACGGTGATCACTGGTGACAGGGGGTGATCAAGGGGTTAAACCTTTATTAGGGGGGTCCCTAGACCTATCTGGGCTACTACTAAGTACCCTAACACTGATTATTGTCACAAATGACACCAGTACAGTGATCAAAGAAAAATATGAACACTGCACTGGGTAATAAAGTGACAGGGAGTGAAGGGGTTAACTGGGGGGTGATCGGGGGGGGGTGACAAGTGTGCCTATGTGTACTGTGTCAGTATAGTGTTGGTGCAACTTACTCTGAGATGTCTTCTCTCCTCTCTCTGGAATGGAAAAGAGTTCCACGAGGGGAGATGACATCACTTCCCCTGCCTGTGTTTACACTTACACAGGCAGGGGAAGGATTTCATTTGCCAGAACCGATCACCAGGTCCAGGCCAGAAATCATTGGCCTGGGCCTGGAGACTGATCGGTTCTGAAGCGAATCTAATCGTTGCGGCCGCCGTAAGGTAACGTTGATTCGCCCAGCCGAGCCAACCTGTCGCAGTACAACTGCGGTGGTTGGCCCGGAACTGGTTAAACAGAATAGTATGGGCGCTTTTTTTTTTTATGTTTTACATTAGCTTTACCTGCAAAAGGGGCCAACCTAAAGTCATCTAGTGGGACCTAAAGTGGTTGTAAAGTCAGACGTTTTTTAATCTTGATTCATTAAGATAAAAAGCAGCAGCAGCCCCCCTAATACTTACCTGAGCCCCATCTCTGTCCAGCGATGTCCACGAGTGTCTCGGCGATCGGGGACTCTCCTTCCTGATTGGTTGAGACACTGCAGTGGCGCCATTGGCTTCTGCTGCTGTCCATCAAAGTCAGTTAGCTAATCAGGAGAGAAAGGGGGTGGGGCTGAACCGTAGCCCCGTGTCTGAATGGACACACGGAGCTGTGGCTTGGCTCGGGTGCCCCCATAGCAAGCTGCTTGCTGTGGGGGCACTCAACAGGAGGCAGGAACCTGGAGCACAGAAGAGGGACCTGAGAAGAGGAGGATCTGGGCTGCTCTGTGCAAATCCACTGCACATGGCAGGTAAGCATAACATGTTTGTAAAGTACAATCACTTTAATATTCTAATAAGAGAGCCCAGCACTGCTTGTGCATTTGTTGATAGATGTGACTATTTTAAATGTTTCCAGCTCTTCTTAAAGGGAGGTGTGCTGTTGTCTCTCCTTGACTCATTTAGGTTTATTTTTGGAACTGTAAGGGAGAAAAGCCTCCAAGCAAAGTTTGCAACTTTGCCACCTGCTGGCCGCAAGCAAAAATGAAATTCATATTTAGTATAGTGTTAAAAAAAAATAATTACAGGACATTTAAAAATACAAAGCCACTACATTTTTATTGTAGCTTGTTTCATTACTATACAATCTGTAAAGTCTATCCCACAAAATGAAAATGCACAGAGGTATGCCATTTCTGAGAGCCCGGAAGGAGTGCACATTAGTGCATTTCCTTGTAGACCATCCCTGTATTCCTGTGCCCATTCTTGGCACATTGCAGGAGTGCTGCCTTTAGACTGCATTTACAGCTCTTGATGACTCCAGTTGTGTGTAAATATTAGAAAACAGCAGGGTAATACATTCCAAGAATCACTTGAGTAGTGCTGCAAAGACGAGTGTCCTTACTGGTATTGTAGTCATACTCCCAAGATCCCCTGCTGTTTCTAATCAGTGCGCACAGCCGTGAAAAAACTGGACTGACATTTACAGGCACAGCAGGGAGATACTTGACTAGGGAATGTTAAAGATTCTACTACCTGCGTTTCAAAGTGGCCACTGTATATGATAAATCTTCACAGGGGGACTAGTCTGCGCTTCCTCTGATCGCTTAATGAGGATATCGATAATGAAGCCGAGTCCCCATACTCCCACACAACCTCTCATACGATGTACGTTTAGGAAAGTGAAATGTATGCTTCTTATGTTCCTGCTTAGGACTAATTGGAAATCCCTTAACAAGTCTTCCATTCTTCTAGCAGAGAAGATACCATTTTTTGAGTGCATATGCATTAGCCCGAACTGTAACATCTGCAGTGTTTTACATTTTCTCACTCTATGCACCTCTGTCATATAATAAATATATACAGTATATATAGAGTAACTACAGCTCTAGCTGCTTATTATGGAAATATCACATAGTAGTTCTGCACAAGAATCAGGCATCATTACTGTTTTCTCTCCATGCGTGTGAATCCGTGGATTTGAAATTAAATCAATAAACTCTTTATGTGTAATTGGTTTTATTTCAGCAGTTTTGCAAGGACGATGCCTTCATTTTCTGACATACTCTAAACCCTAGAGAGAGTAGTACGTGAAAATGTCAGGACGTATGCAGTTTTTGAGATGCTGTAACCACCAGGTATTGCATTGCACAAGCAGCTTGGATCACGTCTATCCTGTTCTAATGTTTGATCAATAAATACACTTAACAGTATTTGTCTGCTTTAGGCATTAAAAATGGAACTTCAGTTTTCCAAAAAATATTTTTTATATAAATATAAAACAAAATGTAAAAAAATTCTGAAATACACTAGATTACTAACATGCACATGAACTTTAATGGCATCCCAGTCTTAAGCACACGATCGTATCTTCCGACGGGAATTGTGTGTTGACAGACTGTTGGCCTAAAATCCGACCGTTTGTACGATCCATCGGACAATTGTTGTTAGATTTTCCGCAGACAAATGTTGAATGGCAGGCTTATATATTTTCCGTGGACAAATATCTGTTGTCAGATTTTCCGAGCGTGTGTACACAAGTCCGTCAGACAAAAGTCCAAAGTACAAACATGCATGCTCGTAAACAAGGACGAGCCAGAAGAGGTCGGTCTTGTAAACTTGCGTTTGTAATGAAGAATTAACATTCGCAAAGCTGTAAATTATGAAATCTCGAAATGTAGCGCACATTCTCTTCTTCTTTAATGGGATAATAATGAAGCTGCTTTGCTGGTGATACTGATGGAGTTCTGCCAAACGTATTTTAAAAGGCTTTTATTTTCTGGTGATACTGTATCAAGAATAATATTATTATGCTTGTTTTTTTGTTTTTTTTTGGGCAAGTTACCACAACACCATCATCCCGTAGTTTTTAAGATCAAAGATACAACTGTGTTGGTGTCCCTTGTCAATTTTACATTGTATTTTTTTGAATGTAATTGCCTACTCCCAAACTGTCATTTGAAGTAAAATACATAGCCAAGTATTATTCTCCACATTTTTTTATTGTGCATTAAAAAAAGAAAACAAATAAAATTAGACATGCTATCTGCCAATAGATCTTAACCAAAAAGTGCATTCTATGCATCCAAAAATATAGAAAATATACCAAATCAAATCATTATTCAACCAAAAAATTAAATAAAAGCCTCATGCATGCGTCCTTCTTCTTAATATAGGGGGTCAACAATGGCAAGAGTTGGTGAAAGCAGGGTTACGTCATCCGGAGATAATTCCAAAAATCAGCTGGATTATTCTCCTGGAGCTCCTGCAGCAAAGGCATATGACATAATTGGTCACGATTAACAAAGCAACCACTTTTTGGTCCAAGAAATCCTCCTCCTCCTGTTCCTGGACTGGACTTGGGTCAAAAAAATAACTCCAAGGCCAATAATTAATAACACGTTATCTCCTCCGATTCCGCAACATGTCTGGTTGACGGCCGTTCAGAAACGAACTGAAAAGCACAAAATGAAAAGCGCGAAATGAAAAGCGCGAATCAACACTCACCAAACTTCTACTAACATAAAATTAGCAGAAGGGGCCCAAAGGGTGGCGCCTGACAATTGAACTTCCTCTTTATCGGCTCGTAGTACGTCACTGCGTTCGTGTTTGTTGGCCAACAATTGTGTACCGTTTGTATGCAAGACAAGTTCACGGCACACGCCCTTCGGATAAAAGTCTGATGCTTTATTTGCAGAAAATTCGATTGTGTGTACGAGGCTTTAAGCTGGATACACACTATACAACTTTTGTTGTTTGATTTCTTTTAGATTTACCTTCAACTATGTAGTGCAAGGGTCTGCTTGATTGCATACAAATTGTTAAGTGTTAAGTGTACAAGTGTTAAGGTTTGACCTCATATTTTATGGTTTTGGTAAATCTAAAGAAAATTGTATAGTGTGTATCCAGCTTTAGTCCGTAGGGTTCAATACTGAGTTGGCCCACCTTTTGCAGCTATAACAGCTTCAACTCTTCTGGGTAGGTTGTCCACAAGGTTTAGGAGTGTGTCTATGGGAATGTTTGACCATTCTTCCAGAAGCGCATTTGTAGTGGGAAAGGACAGTCCAGGTTGACACCCTACTTGCCCGTCTTCGTCGCCTTGAAAGCGCTCACAAAACGCGTTTGCCCGTTCGTTACATTGCAAGCTACTTAAAACCTGTGACAAACTCAACTCCCTCCTTTTTCATAAAACAAAACAGAAATTGGCATGGTCCCATCGTACTATGTACAAATTTTCAAACAAACCTGGCACCCTCCTAGCGAGGGCGCTCCGTGGACCTCGTACCTGGACCTATATCCCGCATATCACCTCATCTTCGGGGCAAAAACTCTCTACATCGGATGCTATGGCTGCTGAATTTCACTCCTTCCGTGGTTTATACAACCTAGACCCAACACCTTCCCCAGAAGCCTCTTTAGGTCTTTCCGCAAACATTCGCATTACATTGCATCTTCTGGCATTGCATCTTCTCTTTCCTCCTCTGTACGAGAACAATTAGAGACTCCTAACACAGAGGAGGAACTATGTAATGCTCTCGCTCAGTCCAAACCAAAAAAGGCACCAGGACCTGATGGTCTGACTGCCGTCTACTACAAGACTTTCTTTACTTTACTCATGCCACGCTTGGCAACAGCCCTCAACTCCCTGGTGGAGGGGAAGTCTATGCCGGTAGACGCTCTTAGAGCATTTATTTCCCTGATCCCCAAGGAAGGCAAAGATCCGGCCCAGTGCGGCAGTTACCATCCCATTGCACTTTTAAATACCGATCTGAAACTCTTTGCAAAGATTCTGGCCAATAGACTACTGCCCCATCTCCCGAGCCTGATACACAAAAACCAGGCAGGGTTCGTCCCACTCTGAGAGCCTCGTGACAATACCATTTGTGTCATTAATCTGATTCATGCGGCCAGGACTTCCAAGAAACCGCTTATTCTGCTCTCAACCAATGCAGATAAAGCATTCGACAGGGTCCACTGGTCCTTCATACGAGCGACCATGGAACATATCGGCCTTGGGACCTCCATGCTTAGAACCTCCTAAAGGCTTTACAGGTGTATGGGACTTTGTCCCATTTCAAAATTAACTTTGAGAAATCCTCTGCCCTTAATATCTCTGTGGACTCTGGTGTGAGCCTCTGGCCTTCTTTTCCCTTCCAGTGGGCATCAACGGCAATTAAATACTTAGGCACCAACATCACTTCTGACCCGTCCAAACTATATGAATCCAACTTTGAGACACTTCTTATCAAATCGAAGGAGGACCTGGTGCGCTGGCATTCTTTAACCCTGACATGGTTTGGCCGTTGCAATGACAAAATGACAATGCTACCTTGGATCCTCTTTCTACTGCAAGCCCTTCCTATACAGCTTCCGCCGCTTTTCTTTCGCACTACTGGCTCTCAGTTCCGGAAATTTGTCTGATCACATCAGAAACCATTCCAGACGCTGCAGAGACTATTGCTACCGAAGGTCTCAGGGCCTCGCTCTTCCGGATATTCGGGCATATTATAGGGCCGCACATCTCAACAAGATTGTTGATTGGCATTGCCATGGGGAGGCCGAGCTCTGGGTCTCCATGGAATTGGAAGACTCTCGAGGTACGGCTCTGAGTTGGCCTTGGATATCATCCCCCATACCTAGAGGGCTGTGCGTACATCCTACCTTGGGCAGTACTTTACAGATTGCTCGGGAAACTTTTCGAAACTCTTCAATTTCTTCATGTCCCTCGCCCATAATTCTCATCTCAGGTAATCCCGAATTCATTCCCGGTCTTCAGGGTGGGGAGTTTTGTCATCTTAAAGCTCAGGGCTATACTCACTTGATGGACTTCCTCACATCCACAGGGACCTTAATTTCCTCTGACCTAGCCTATCTTATTGACCCTCCTCTGGACTTTTGGGGTGGCCTTCAACTGCCCTTTTTTTCTCCAACGTTGCTCCTGTACCCCAGATATCTCACTTGTTTTGAATCACTATGTCACAGAGGGGAACCGATACGTCATTCCCTCTCTTTGCTATATTCTTCCCTGATTCACCCTGGAGAAGAACATGTCCCTCCATTTCTCACTAAATGGGAAACTGATCTGGCTCTGAGTTTTACTCCTGCCCAAAGACTAAAGATTCTCCATTTTGCTCAAAAGTCGTCCATTGCCACACGGGTACAGGATAGTTATAAGATCCTTACTCGATGGTACAGGGTCCCCACCCAACTTCACCGTATGTTCCCCCAGGTCCCAGTCTCCTGTTGGTGTTGTGGCGTGGTGGGTGGGACTTTGCTCCACATTTTGGAATGTCCCAAAATTCAACAGTTTTGGCAAGATGTCACCGCTATCATTAAACAGCTTACAGCTGTCGATCTGCATGCTAACCCGGCGGCCTGTCTATTGGACGAAATGAGCTATTAAAAAATACAATTCTTCTCTCACAATGCAACTCCTAAACGCAGCGAAGGCCTGCATTCCGCTTTGCTGGAGAGATGCTGACCCCCCAACACATATTGGATTAGCATTTTGAATACTTCCTCTGGGATCGTTGTCTTTTTTTTTTTTCTTCTCAGCCGTCCATATATTAAAGTTTCTATTGTCAATGTACTAAGCTGCACATTCCTATTGTATATGTTTTTCTATGACTCCTTTATACTAATAAAGGAATTACAAAAAAAAAAAAAGAACCGCGTTTGTGAGGTCAGGCACTGATGTTGGACGAGAAGGCCTGGCTCGCAGTCTCCGCTCTAATTCATCCGAAAGGTGTTCTATCGAGTTGAGGTCAGGAGTTGAAGCTGTTATTGCTACAAAGGGTGGACCAAATCAACGTTGAACCCTACGGGCTAAGATTGGGACGCTATTAAAGTTCATGTGCGTGTAAAGGCAGGTGTCCCAATACTTTTGGTAATATAGTGTAGTTTCACCCAGCGCTGTCCTTTCCTAGGTCCTGTGCTGCTTGTTTTTCTAGTTCTTATAGGTTTTGGGTCCCTGACCTCCACTTTCTGTGAGCTCAGTCTGTCAACATCACTTCTGGGTTAGTGTTATCTTTTGGTAAATATGACATCACACTTCTATTTAGTTTCAGTGATAGTCTCTTGACTAAAATGCCATTTTAGTTTTAGGCGTAGTTTAGTCATCTAAATTGTTTTCATTTTAGTTGACTAAAATCCAATGGGATTAGTTAAATTGTAATGCATTATTTAAGCATAGCTCTGGAATTTCCAAACTCATTATATACTCCTGGAGTAAAAAAATCTAATAACATGTTCTTATTTATGGTATTAGGCACCATTCACACCTCAGCGTTTTGAAGCTTGAAGCTTCAAAACGCTGGAGGAGAAAAAAAAGTCAATTATTCTCTATGGAAATGGTTCACATCTCCACTTCAAGTCGCCTGAAGCCAAATGCCTAAAGCTCAAAAAAGTTCTGGAGCTTTTTTTTGTAGCTCGAATCAGGCAAGATTTGAGCATTTTTGGCGTGTTTTTATTCCCATAAAAGTTAATAAAACGCATGCGTGCAATTTTCTGCTCAAATTAAAAATTGTAAAACATAAAATAGCAATAATATGTGAATAAATATAAACTAAATTCACAACTAAAAATCATCATAAATAAAATAAATTAATATGTAATACATAAATGATAATAAACCCCTAACCTTAAAAATATTAAATAAATTAGAAATAAACAAGCGAACCTGAAAAAAAAAAATAATAATAATAGTATTTTATTTATTTTGTGTTAGGGCAGTGATGGCGAACCTTGGCACCCCAGATGTTTTGGAACTACCCATGATGCTCATGCACTCTGCGAAAAAAATGCTCAAAGACACTACGCTCAGGTGTGAATGCAGCCTTAAGGTATGAACGTGCACAATAGACATAGCCATTGTGATATATAGCCTCCTTATAAATAAACCAAGTTTCATAAACAAAATATTTCTTTTTGACAAACAGAAGTGCAACTTTAAAATATATATATATATAAAAAAAAAACTGTAAACTCTATTTGCTGTAATGCCATTGCACATATTACTGTCATTAAATATTAACCACTTCCATACCGCAGGCCAACATATGACGTCCTGGGCTTTCAGTGGGGATATCTGAATGATGCCTGCAGTCACAGGCATCATTCAGATATCATTTTTTCAGTCGGTGATTCCCTGCACCATAAGAACAATCATAGAGGCTGTCCAGCCGCTTGATCGTTCTTACAGGTGGCGGGAGGGGACTTCCCCCGCCGCCCTCTGGTGCTTCTACCGGCTCGCCCGTGTGATCAGTGAGCTGGAGAAGGAAGTTAGCCATATAGAAAACTGAGGACCAGATGGTCCCCGGCATTCTCTATGACTCTCGGAAGCCTGGGAGCGACGTTATGACGTCACGGCCAGGCCGGCAGAAGTAAACACCCCATAGCTCTCCATAAAGAGGACCTGTCATGCCCTATTCCTATTACAAGGGATGTTTACATTCTTTGTAATAGGAATAAGGCCTCTTTCACACGAATGATCTGTTCAGGTCCGCCTGTCAGTTTTTTAGGCAGACCTGAACGGACACTCCATAGACCTCTATGGAGCATCGGATGTCAGCGGTGACATGTCCGCTGACATCCGACTCACTCCGATCCGAAAAAGTGTGACCGAGGAAAAACCTACTTTTCCATCCGTCTGCGGATCGGATCGGGTGACGACGGACTCTACAGTCCGTCTTCATCCGATCCCCCATAGGGGAGAGCGGGGCTCTGACAGAATGTGCAGCGACGGACCTGTCATCTGCCTGCTCAGCGGGGATCGACGGAGAGCTCCCCCGCTGAGCAGAGCGGGCTCCGTGCACGGACATGTCCGTGTGAAAGAGCCCTAAAAGTGATCAAATTATTTTTTTAAAGGGAAAGTATAAAAATAAAAAAATGTAAGTAAAATAAACCATAAAAAATAAAATTAAAACACCCCCCCCGTCCCGCATGCTCACACGCAGAAGCAAATGCATACGTAGGTTGCGTCCGCATATGTAAACGATGTTCAAACCACACATGTGAGGTATCACCGCGAACATTAGAGCGAGAGCAATAATTCTAGCCCAAGACCTTCTCTGTGACTCTAAACAGGTAACCGAAGATTTTTAAGTAACGAAGTTTGGCACCATTCCACAAGTGTGCGCTATTTTAAAGCGTGACATGTGAGGTATCTGTTTACTCGGCGTAACATCATCTGTCACATTATAGAAAAAAATTGGGCTAACTACTTTTTTTTTTTTTTTTATTCACGTGTTCTTTTTTTTTCCAAAAAATCACGTTTGAAAAATTGCTTCGCAAATACTGTGTGACATAAAAAGTTGCAATGACCACCATTTTATTCCCTAGGGTCTCTGCTAATATATATATATATATATATATATATATATATATTGGGGGTTCTGAGTAATTTTCTTGCAAAAAAATTATATTTACATGTAGGAGAGGAGTGTTGGAATTTGCACGGTATGGAAGTGGTTTTACCAGTAGAATGGATTGATAGGAGCCAGCGTCTCTCAGCCAATGCAGCTTACTGATAGAGTCAGGGGGTGGGGCTTTAGCAGCCTTATGAAGTTTTTCCATTGGCTGAGAGCGCTGATCGGGGGCCTTTTTCGGTCATGCCCCTTCGACATCTGGCCGACTTCTGTTGGAGCGGCTGCAGCTGATATTAAACCAGCCGATGCCGCCCGACATTCAGCCCATGTGTAGTAGGCTTTACATAGTAAGTAGCGACCATAGGCAGCATCTGCTGACTTTATACCTCACTCAGTTTACATTGAGGATATACCACTGACCCTAGCTGTGGGCCTGATATAATCTTGCAGCAGGCCATAGTTTGGAGACCTCTGCAGTACAATGTTACCTTCTTCACAGGAGTACCAGTATTTCACTTCTCTTTAGTTCCAATAACCCTTTGAAATGCTTGTATCGTTATTGGTGAATCCTATTAAAGCCTAGTTTATATAAACCAACGTATGTTATGTTTACTGACCTTTTAATACCGAATCGTCCTGAACAGCTTGAATTGGGAAGCCCTGACTAGCAGTTGCACAATGAGTTTTTTTTTTTTTTTTACATACGGTCTTATTCACTTATCTCGCATTCCTTTGGGGATATGGCCAGACTGACTGCCATTTGCTTTAGCTAATGCCGCTTAGCACTATTTCTAGAGATGTTTTTGTAATTAGCTATCCAACTTGGCACTTAAATTTTAAAAGCCAATTGAAACAACACGTTAGCCAAGTTCTCTCTCTAATTCCATTAACGTGGTTTGTAGACATGACCGTTAAAAAAAAAACAAAACAAAGAAAAGCCAAGCTTGTGTTGAGGGTTCCGCTTTTAAATCCATGCCCCACCGGTCTCTCGTGAGTATAAAACAGCCATTTCCAAACTTGTGTGATTTTTATTTTGGATCACTCTTGTTTGGGCTCTCATGAAGAATCAGCCTTGCGGCTAAATAATTTGGCTATGGGCTGATGTGCTTTCATAATGCGAGTAAAGGACACTGCAAATGACTGGCGTGTTTAGTCATGCTGCTGTTTGACAGATTTTAAAGGCCCCTAAACCAAATGACATTTTTTTTTTCTTTTTTACCCCTTCCACTCTGATGGATCAAAATTATTACCAAAAACCATCTGAGGCACCTTCTGGTCCTGTAGTGATCTTGCTGGGTTGAGCTTGTTATACATAACGGCGTACACGCAAGCACATTATCGAGGTGTGCCAGAAACCACGGGCTTCCAGTTACACGATAGCCCAATCAGAACTGCAGTGCTGTGTCCTGTACTCACTTATCATACATCACTGTCAATATGTATGTAAATATTGCTCAGTGTTCAGAGAGTACAGATGTTTAACCTTTGGGTCATGACCCAAGTCATGTAACAGTAAGCACTTCATTAATATGTTGCTAGTTTTTTGCCAATTTTAATTTTTTTGGCAGTTCTACATTTTTTCTCCCCTTTCAAAATATCCTGCCTGTAAGTTTAAAAGTATACTTTTGGTATATTAATAGTGTTGCTGGGATGCATTAAAATGACTGTAAAGCCTCAGGTTGGGTTCACACCATCCCCACAATCGTCTCACGGCAGGGGTCCGGTGCGTCCTGGTTCACTGTTTCAAAATTTTGGGCTGAATTTGGACCTGAAATAGACCAAAGGACGCACAGCATTTTTCTGCAAAACGCACCGGACTTGCTGTGGAGATATGTGAACCGGCTCCCTAGAGAGCCGGTCAAAATCCCGCATCCAATTCGCAATGGTGTGAACCTAGCCTCAAGGTTTTTCACCTTAATGCATTCTATGCTTTAAAGTGAAAAACCTCCTGTGCTGTAGCTCCCCCTAAACCCCCCTCCTCCTTCTTTCTTACCTGAGCCTGATCTGATCCAGCGATGTGCACAAGCGCAGCGGTGCCAAACCCTGTCTCTCCCCTCTTTGGACAGATTGACAGGCAGCAGGAGCCATTGGCTCCCGCTGCTGTCTATCAAATGCAGTGACAGGGGGTGGGGCTGAGTCCAGCTGTCTGTGTCAATGGATGCAGCAGCAGGACTCGGGAATGCACCCACACGGGTGCCCCCAGGGAAAGCAGCTTTCCCTGGGGGCACCCGGTGAAGGTGGGGAGCCAGGAGCACCAACGGGGCACCCCAGAAGAAGAGGACTGGGGCTGCTCTGTGCAAAACCTTTGCACAGAGCAGGTAAGTATAACATGTTTGTTTTTTGTTTTTTTAAATGAACCTTCACTACCACTTTAAGTGAATAACATTGAGTATCTCGTTACAATGACATTTGAAAGTGGGTGGAATATGATAGGCAGCAAATAAACATGTTGTCCTTGAAATTGATGTCTTGGGAAAAAATTGGGCATTGCAGCTTATTGTGTATGGGGCTGTGTAGCCACAGACTGGTCAGGGTGCCTATGCTGACCCGTGTCCACAGCCAAAAGCATCTACAATGGGCATGTGAGCATTAGAACTGGACCACAGAGCAATGGAACAAGGTGGCCTGGTCTAATGAATCACATTTTCTTATACATCATGTGGCTGGCTGGGTGCGATGGCAGAGAAGAGATGGCATCAGGATGCAGTATGATTAGAAGGCAAGCTGACGGAGGCAATGTGATGCTTTGGGCAATGTTCTACTGGGAAACCTTGGTCCTGCCATTCATGCGGATGTTTCTTGACATGTACCACCTACCTAAACATTGCTGCCGACCATGTATACCCCTTCATGGAAACAAGATTCCCTCTTGAAGCAGGATATGCAGTTTGTCACACTACAAAAATGGTTTAAGAATGGTTTAAGGAACACCACATCAAGTTTAAGGTGTTGACCTGGCCTCTAAATGATCCAGATCTCAATCAAATCAAGCATCTATGGGAAGTGCTGGAAAAATAAGCCCCCCACCTAGCAACGTACAGGATTGCTACTACTACTGATGGCTTGGTGCCAGATACCACAGCATACCTTCAGAGGTCTAGTGGAGTTCATGCCTTGGACGGTCACGGCTGTTTTGGAGACAGAAAAGAGACCTACTCAGTATTAAGTGGGTAGTCATAAAGTTATGGCTGATTGGTGTATTGTAATAAACTCAATATGGAACAAGAGTGCAAAGCTTACATGTAGAAGGTTGCTTGAGGCATGCTTCCTTAAAGGTATTATAAACATTCCTACCTGAACCTTGTGTTTTTCACCTGCATAAGATGTGCATAGTTCCATGGTGCCATTTGTTGCCCTGTACACACAGCCTACACAGTGCCTTGAAAAAGTATTCATACCACTTGAAATTTTCCACATTTTGTCATGGTACAACCAAAAACGTAAATGTATTTTGTTGGGATTTTATGTGATAGACCAACACAAAGTGGCAAATAATTGTGAAGTGGAAGGAAAATGATAAATGGTTTTCAGAATTTTTTACAAATAAATGTCTAAAAAGTGTGGTGTGCATTTGTATTCAGCCCCCCTAAGTCACTACTTTGTAGAACCTCCTTTCGCTGCAATTAAGTCTTTTTGGGGATGTCTCTACCAGCTTTGTATATCTAGAGAGTGAAATTATTGCTCATTCTTCTTTTGCAAACAGCTCAAGCTCTGTTGGATGAAGAGTGTCTGTGAACAGCAATTTTCAAGTATTGCCATATATTCTTAATTGGATTTAGCGCTGGCCTTTGACCATGGGCTATTCTAACACATGAATATGCTTTGATCTAAACCATTCCATTGTAGTTCTGGTTGTATGTTTAGGGTTGTTGTCCTGCTGGAAGGCGAACCTCTGCCACAGTCTCAAGTCTTTTGCAGACTCTAACAGGTTTTCTGCTAAGATTGCCCTGTATTTGGCTCCATCCATCTTCCTATCAACTCTGACCAGCTTCCCTATCCATGCTAAAGAAAAGCATTCCCACAACATGATAATGCCACCACCATGTTTCACGGTGGGGATGGTGTGTTCAGGGTGATGTACAGTGTTAGTTTTCCTCCACACATACCATTTTGCTTTTTGGCCAAAAATGTTACATTTTGGTCTCATCTGACCAGAGCGCCTTCTTCCACATGTTCCTCACATGGCTACTCGCAAACTGCAAAAGGAACCTTTTATTGCTTTTGTCTTGCCACTCTTCCATAAAGGCCAGATTTGTGGAGTGCATGACTAATAGTTGTCCTGTGGACAAATTCTCCCACCTGAGCTGTGGATCTCTGCAGCTCTTCCAGAGTTACCATGGGCCCCTTGGCTGCTCTGATTAATGCTCCCCTTGCCCGGTCAGTCAGTTTAGGTGGACAGCCATGTCTTGGTAGGTTTGCAGTTGTGCCATACTCTATCCATTTTCGGATGATGGATTGAACAGTGCTCCTGAGATGTTCAAAGCTGGGGATAATTTTTTATAACCTAAGCCTGCTTTAAACTTCTCCAAAACTTTATCCCTGATCTGTCTGGTGTGTTCTTGGCCTTCATGGTGGTGTTTGTTCACTAAGGTTCTCTAACAAACCTCTGAGGGCTTCACAGAGCTATATTTATACTGAGATTAAATTACACAAACAGGTGGACTATATTTACTAATTAGGGGACTTTTGAAGGCAATTGGTTCCACTAGATTTTGGTTAGGGTATCAGAGTAAAGGGGGCTGAATACAAATGCACGCCACACTTTTCAGATATTTATATGTAAAAAAAATTGAAAACCATTTATAATTTTCCTTCCACTTCACAATTATGTGCCACTTTGTGTTGGTCTATCACAAAAAATTCCAATAAAATACATTTACGTTTTTGGTTGTAACATGACAAAATGTGGAAAATTTCAAGGGGTATACATACTTTTTAAGGCACTGTAGTAGAGTAAATCTTCTCATTCCGGTGTCAGCAGTTTCTGTTTGTATTGAAACATGAAGCATGCGGCATGGTGCTGCAAAGGTTAACGCATGACTTCAGTCTGTAGTATGAGACCTGATATTTCCTGTGAAGAAATTACATACATCCCACAAACTAAACATTCCACAATCCCTGGGTCTCTCAGTCTGGTGCTAGTGCAGGTGAAAGCCATACATAAATTAGGTCTGACACAGACACAGCATTCAGGCAGAACATTCACAGAAACACTGAGGTTAATTTATCAAAAACTGGAGAGTGCAAAATCTGGTGCAGCTTTGCATGGTAGCCAATCAGCTGCTAACTTCAGCTTGTTTAATTAAGCTTTGACAAAAAAAAGCTGGAAGGTGACCAGAGAGGTCATGTACATTGTTCTGTTTCCATACACTCTACAAATCTCATAGTTCATAGTCCATCTCGGAAGCCAGCAAGAGAGGGTGACTACATTCTTACATACAGTGGGATCATGGAGAACATACATAGCCACCCCCTTAACACAGCGGTCTCCAACCTTTGTCAGGGTCCGGTTTTGTGGCAGACAAATTTTCCAGGGACTGGGGGGGTGGGGTGGGGGGGGGGGTGGCGTTGGTGATGGCGATTGGTTGTAACAGGAATCTCTGTAAAGTCAAACCTCTCTGCTAATGATCTGTAATTACATATTTGACTGCACGGAGACTCCTATGAAAACCCTATCAGTGAGTGGATCACTGCACAGAACTCCACCTCAGATCACCAAGCTCCTGCATCCATTCATCTCTTCTCACCTTGCACCTGCTAGAAGGTGGGTTTTCCCAAGACCCGTATGTGTTTGTTGTGCGTCAAAGGGAGAAGAGTAGGTGCCACAGATTGTCAGGGGGCGGAGATTCACTTGCTCACCCACCGCTCACCTCCTGCTGTATGGAAATTGAATAAAATAGCCCTGCATTGTAGCCACACAGCCGGGCCCTCACCACCAACCAGACATGAGGCATAGAACAGGTGTCAATACAAGTGGCTGTCAATAGAGATCGAGCCTTGCTCATCTGCTGCCAACCCCCCTGCCGGCACCGGTCCACTTCCCAGGGGTTGGGGACCCCTGTTCTAACAGGATATCTGATCGCAGCAGCAGAAAAAATAAAACGAATTTGGAGGAGGCTGAGAGCAATAGAAGGGAATTTTTTGAGTTAAGAATACATACTTGAATAAAAAAAACATTTTAAACCAGAGTTTAGTGTCACTTTAACCCTTCCTGATTCTGTCCAAACTAAAAACATATTCTCTGAAGGAATCACACTAAAGCAAATTATGTAATAGTAAAAATTAAAGAAGAATGTGACTTTATAAATATGCAATTGCATGCTGTGAATTTAGGAAAGGGTTTAAAATATTAATGTACAAAAATCAAACTGCATTTAGTTTGCTAAAATACTGTGTATCATAAACAGCACTCAGCACTCCAGTGATGGCTGCATGGCATTCTCCACCCCCACTGTCGCTGTAATTGGACACAGAGGGAGCCAATCAGCAGGTCCGGTGGACTTGATAACCACCAGGACCCGCTGATTGTGTGGGAGAGAAGCAGAACGTGCATCTGCCTATGTAAACAAGGCAGATCACCGTCCTCTGAGAAGGGAAGGTAGTGATCCTGTGTTTCTGCAAAGCAGGAACACAAATCTCTGCTTTCCCATAGGACAAGCACCTCCTCCATAGTTAGTAAGCACTCCCTAGGCACACATTTAACCCTTTGATCACGCCTGATGTTAACCCCTTCCCTGCCAGTATCATTAGTACAGTGACAGTGCCTATTTTTAGCACTGATCGGTGTATTCATGTCACCGGTCCCCCAAAAAAGTGTCAGTTAGATGTCCGATTTGTTCGCTGCAATTTCGCAGTCCCACTATAAGTAATGACACCATTACTAGTAAAAAAAAAATAAATCCATAAATATATCCTATTGTTTGTAGACGCTATAACTTTTGCGCAAACCAGTCAATATACGCTTATTGGGATTTTTTTTTACCAAAGATATGTAGCATAATACATATTGGGCTAAATTGATGAAGAAATTGTTGTTTGCTACCCTCTAAAATGGAGCACCAGCCGCCACAAACAATAGCCTGGTCATGAAACCTTCCAGAGCTGAAGTGGTTAAGCTGAACTTCAAAATACAGATTCCTTATGTAGATAGGACATCAATTACATATACTGAAATCATATCTAAATAACAGCTTTCCATCTATTAATAATAATAATAATAATAGTAATAATAATAATAATAATTATTATTATTATTATTACTATTATTATTATTATTGTAAATAATAATAATAATAAATAGGATTATATAGCGCCAACAGTTTGCACGGCACTTTACATCATTCCTATCCTCCTTTCTTCCTTCTCTCTATTCTTCCTTCCTTCCCTTCCTCCTTTCTTGCTTCCTTACTTCCATTCATCCATCCATCCATTTTTCCTTCCTTCCCTCACTCCCTCCTACCTTTCTTTCATTCATCCATCTATCCTTCCTTCTATCCTTCCTTCTATCCATCTCTCCACCTCCCATCCTTCCTTACCTCCCTCTCTTCTTCCATCCATCTGAAATATCCTATCCACATAACACTATGCCATGGGGACAGATGCAGTCCTTCAAATGCCCTTCTGTTCCTGATAGTGTCACCATTGATGTATACATACTGTATTCTGCCTTTATGGGTAGCCATGTAAGAATAATCTTGTTTTCAGTTTTAATTTGCTCTCAACCTCGATTGTGCTGCTTTGTGTTAGCGGGAAGAAGGCCTTTTAAAGTGAAAACAAGCGACTGGACGGATTCCTCCATACGGCATTAGAGTGGCACAGAGGGTGTGTTGCTATCAGCGCAGTGCCAACATTGGACACGTAACAGTTCAACACATCTTTAATTGAATTTTCATTTTAACACATCGGAGAAGTGTCTTCTTTTGCCAGCTAGTGTCAGCTGTCTTATGAATTCATAAATGTTTCTGTGTAAAAGTACACAAACTGGCACAGAGAGCCATCGTGGGGAATTATTCTGGCCCAGACTATGTATCTGCTCAGACAAAATCCACATTAGAACAGTCTGAAATGTACAATTGCGGGATCACTGGGCGCATGTATAATACGCAGAGTCACTAATATTTGCATCACCTGTAATAAAGGGCAGTTAGAGGATATAGGCAATAAAAAATTGCATCTTGCAAAATAAAAGATTCAATTTATACATTATATTAGATATTTAATAAAACACACAAAACATAACAAATGATACACTCTTGGAAACGACACTGCTAAAAAAAAAAGACCTGTGGAACAAAGTTTTACTCATTTATTAATAATAACCTAACCTCACTGGTAGGGGTGAGTGGAATGATTTCAGTAAAATAAATTTTGCTGTGAAATGACCAAATTCATTGAAGCAGGAACTCTTAATTTCACACACTGAGCCACTGAGTTTAAATTTGTTAAAAAAACCCTCAAAAATTCCACTTTGTTTCCTTATTTGGAGGGCTTTTTTTTTAGCTATTATTGAGTGGCTTCGTTTTTCATTCAGTGTTCTTTTTGTTTTTTTCTCTTCTTAGCGTATTCGATCATTTGTGTACTAACGCTTTAATTTATTTTATGTTTTTGAAAAAAAAAAAAAAAACCCATAAAATAATTAGTCTAATAAGAGGCTATTTTGGGCATGAAGCATAAGTGTACAGGAGCTTCTTTTTTTTTTTTTTAAAGCAGTAGGTTATTCTAGGAAGTATATTCATTTTGACAACTGCAGCCCTGCCAAACCATGAAAAGAGACCAGTAGACCATACCTTTATATCGCGATTTATGTTTTGCAGTAACGGTAGGTAGTTCTTAGAATAAAAGTGTGCTTGTTCCATCTAAACGGAAAGTTAGATTGACATTGCTGATACGTTTCCTGTGGCAATGTGACGTTTAGGGCGTTGGATTTCGAAAAGTTGATTTGTAGATTGGTTAAAGATTTGAAAGTGGCAAAGTCTTTGAGTAAATTCGGGATCGTTGAGAGTGGATCTGTGAGAAAGAGAAGGATATCATCCACAAAAGCGGCTAACTTGTAGGTTTGGTGAGCTATTGAGAAGCCCTTAATATCAGGGTTTGCTCTGAGGCGTCTGAGTAGTGGCTCGAGGGTGAGGACAAAGATAAGGGGAGAGAGAGGGCATCCTTGGCGTGTTCCGTTAGGTATAGAGAAGGCATTTGATAGGTGGCCAGTCACTCGAATTCTCGCAGTGGGAGTGGAGTACAGTGCGAGGATAAAATTTAACATTCACTGGGCACACCCTAATTGCACTGTAAAGCGCAGGTTCCCCTGCTGATATTGTACCAATGCCCCCGAAAAAAAAAAAATTGTAAAAAATAAAATAATAAAAATAAAAAACTACTGACACTGTCCACTGCCCTACCGACATCAAACTCTGCTCTGCTGACAAGCCCATTGCTCTACTGACACTGTCCTTGTTTTAATACATTTGGGATGCACACCCTAATGCAATAGGCTGTGCACACCTATGGTCGGAGCCCTATGGCCTTGAGCGTTTCCATCATGTAGTCCCATGCCACTCTATCAAATGCCTTCTCTGCGTCGAGGGAAAGGAGAAACCTTGGATGGTGGTTAGATGTGAGTAAAGGAGCTTCTTTAACCACTTCAGCCCCGGAAGGATTTGCCCCCTTAATGACCAGGCCATTTTTTGCGCTACGGCACTGCATCGCTTTAACTGACAATTGCACGGTCATGCGACACCATACCCAAACAAAATTGATGTCCTTTTTTTCCCACAAATAGAGCTTTCTTTTGGTGGTATTTGATCACCCCTGCGGTTTTTATTTTTTGCACTATAAATAAAAAGAGTGACAATTCTGAAAAAATAAACAATATATTTTACTTTTGCTATACTAAATATCCCCAATTAAAAAAACAAAAAAAACCCCAAATTTATTCATTGGTTTAGGCCAATATGTATTCTTCTACATATTTTTGGTAAAAAAAAAAACGCAATAAGCGTATATTGATTGGTTTGCGCTAAAGTAATAGCGTCTACAAAAGAGGAGATAGATTTATGGCATTTTTATTATTATTTTTTTTTTTACTAGTAATGGCAGCGATCTGCGATTTTTAGTAGGACTGCAACAATGCAGCGGACAGATCAGACACTTTGGACACTATTTTTGGGATCACCGACATTTATACAGTGATCAGTGCTATAAAAAGGCACTGTCTACTGTGTAAATGTCACTGGCAGGGAAGGTGTTAATACTAGGGGACGATCAAGGGGTTAAATGTGTTCCCTCATGTGTGTTTCTAACTGTGGGGGGAGTGTACTGACTGGAGGAGGAGACAGATCGCTGTTCCTAATTACTAGGAACAGATCATCTGTCTCTCCTCCCCTGTCAGAATGGGGATTTGTGTGTTTACACACACAAATCCCTGGTCTGGCTCTCGTGCCCGCGATCGCGGGTGGCCGGCAGACATCGCGTGCGCACCTGCTTTGGCTCTTAAAGGAGCCAACGTACAGGTACTGCGATTCACGCTGGGGAGCCAACCTGCCGCTGTAAATGTACATGAGCCAGTTGGGAAGTGGATAACCTTCAGAAGACATTGTATATTTGGTAACAGGCACTCATTAAGGGCTCATTCACACTTGCTCAAAATACTGACGCTTATCAAATGCTCCTATAGCGTTAATGCACGTTAATGGGGTGGTTGATAAACTTTTAGTGAGCATTAAAAACGCTCCCCCCAAATGCCCTTTGCGGCATGGTTCACAAGTGCTTTTGGCTTGTTAAATCCGCACCACAAATGCCTAGAATAGCTGGTTGCTAAGGAGCGGGCCGGGAAGCTGGCCGCCGCATCCTTAACAACCGATGATTCATCAGCTGTCAGCGAGTTCCCCGCTGACAGTTAAAAGAAAAAAATGCCGGTTAAAAACAAAAATGGCTTGGGGTACCCCCCAGTCCATGCTAGCCCCTTCGGTCTGATATGGATTTTAAGGGGAAACTCCAAGCCAAAAAAAAAAACGGCGTGGGGTCCCCCCCAAAATCCATACCAGTGCCTTATCCCAGCATTCAGCCTGGCAGGTTAGTAAAGGGGGGGACAAGCGAGCGCCCCTCTTCCTGGACCATACCAGGCCACATGCCCTCAACATGGGGGGGTGGGTGCTTTGGGGCAGGGGGTGCTCTACACCCCCCCCTGCCCCAAAGCACCTTGTCCACATGTTGATGGTCCCCCCCACATGAATAAGTATGGGGTACATCGTACCCCTACCCATTCACCCAAAAAAAAGAAGTGTAGTGTTACAAAAAACAGAGACGGTTTTTGACAAGTCCTTTATTAATTGAAGCATGTCCCCTGTCGTAGCTCGAACGAGTCTTCTTTCTTCGGTCTTCTTCTTCTGATGTCTTCTTTCTCCGGTCTTCTCCTTCTTCTGATGTCTCCGCTGTCCAGTGATGTCTTCTCCCTCTGTCAATGTCATTGTCTTCTTCTTCTGCCACCACTGCCACCAACCCACTCAAAATAAAAAAAAAATATGGTCCTGCTCCCATGATGACTCCGCTGTTATGACAGCTAAGCCATCTGCCAGCTCTTAGATAACTATGGGGCGTGGCCACCTGGCGATGTTGCGGAGACCCTGCCCCCTTGTGACTTTACCACCCGGGACATTGTTCAATTAAGGACTTGTCAAAAACTGTCTCTTTGTTTTTTTGTAACACTACACTTTTTTAGGTTAATGCCAGCGTGAACTCCTAATAGAACTGGCTGCTCTGCCAGCAAAGAGCACTGCAGTGTGAGGGTGCCACAAAATATAATTTAATTGATGTTTTAAGGCATTCCAAGCAAAAATCACATATTATAATATGCAGGAATGCAGAACTATAAATTATTACAAAGGTGTGAGAGTTCAGCTTTAAAATAAACAGCTTCAATTTCATTAGACTTCAAGCATTGTCACAATATGCCTTTAGAACCTTGATGTCTCATTTGTCTTAGCTTCCAAGGGCAGAATTATCTTACACATGCTATGCTAATTTGCCCAGGCAACTACTAAAAGGTGAAACCTGATTGGCTGCTTTGGGGCATCACAGTAAGCAGTTTATTAATTCAGACACTTTTGAAGATAAGACCTGTACTTCTTTATGGTGAAAGCATTCTAAATGCCCTTAAATGCTGCATTTGATGCAGCAATGCTCGTAGGGTTGAGTCCTAAACCAATTGAGATAGTTTGATTTAAGAGTTGGCACAATCTGCCTCTAGAACCTTGAGATCTCATTTGTCAAAGCTTCCTAATGCAGTATTATCTTAAACCTGCTACGTTAACTTGCTTACAGCTACATCTAAAAGGTGAAATCAGATTGGTTGCTTTGGGACATCACACCAAGCCATGTCATTATTTAGATGCTTTAGAAGATAAGGTCTGGCCTTCATTACCGATGGAACACTCCTGATGCCCTATAAATGCTGCATGCCATGCAGCAATGCTCACCAGGCTGAGCCCTAAACCAAGACTTAAAGTGGTTATAAACCCTTAGACCCCTTTCACACTGAGGCGGTTTACAGGCGCTATTGCGCTAAAAATAGCGCCTCCAAACCGACCTGAAAGTGCTGCTGCTTTGTCTCCAGTGTGAAAGCCCCGAGAGCTTTCACACTGGAGCGGTGCACTAGCAGGATGGTAAAAAAAGTCCTGCTAGCAGCATGTGAAGGAGCGGTGTATACAGCGGTGCCCCATTGATTTCAATGGGCAGGAGCGGTGAAGGAGCGGTGTATAAGTATGTGCCCTTGCTTCATTGAGTGTCCCGTTACCGGCGGCTCCCGTGTGCATGCGCGGGAGTGACGTCATCGCAGCTTCGGCCAATCACCGTGCCGGAGCCGCGATACCTTGAAGTAACCCCCGGGAGTGATGTTGCTGGCCGGTGCTGTGTACGGGCTCCGCAGCGAGGGCTTCGATCTCAGGTGAGTATTACATAATGAGCTAGTATGCTATGCATACTAGCTCATTATGCCTTTGTCTTGCAGGTGTTAGTTTTTTTTTTTGGGTTTACAACCACTTTAAAGAGGGATATCACTACCCCCAGCATGTTTGCTTTTCATCCTCTGGCTTGTCTTTAAAGTGGAGTTCCTGCCACTTTTACAACTCTTCAGCATCACTCACTAAACTGTGCACTGTAAACAAATTGGATATTTTTAAATTTTTTTTATCAGCACCTACTGTATATCTGCTGTATTCAATTTTCACTTCCTCCTCCCTGGCTGCGGCCCATCGCATCATTTCCTGTTTGCAATGCCTTCTGGGAAGGGGCGGCAACTTCCTCTGAAACTGCCGTTGCTATGGAGACCTGACCTGAAACCTATTACACTGCTTGTGCTGCACTGAGCATGTGCGAGATCTGCAAGGATGAGATCCAGGAAGAAATACAGTCTGGCTTCAGATGCCCACACTTAAGATGGCCACGGCCTGCTGTAAGTTTATAAACTAACAAACTACTGCTATAAACTAACAAAACAGACCTTAGTTTACAAACTAACTTTACTAGAATACATTAAGCTTGTGTATTATAGGGGTATTTTTATTTAAAAAGTATAATTTTGGCCGGAACACCACTTTAATTTACATACTCAATGGCCCAGCATATCCATTATTGTCTTGCTGCAATCTGCAGTTCAGTTATCACAGCCCAGGTCCTGCGCCGCTATCTTGATTCTCCCCAATGACCATGAGCCAGTTGCCTCTTCCTAATTCAAGCAGCCAGCCCCTGATGACGTGTGTCAGCAATGCCTAAAGCTGTGTCCCTACCCCTGCGGCCTCCTGGGATATGTGATGTGGACATCTAGCGAGGTTGTGGGAAAAGGGACATGGTGACAATTGGGGAAATAAAAAAACAAAACAAAGCCCAAAAAAAATCTGGTGTAACATTTTGGAGGGAGTAGTGCAAGGATCTAAAGTCATTCAGGGGAGTGAAGGTCTGCTTTAAAGCTGATCTCCAGCTTTACTTTCACTTTAACTAGTTTTGTTTGGGCCAAGACAGGCCAAACTATTTCCTACACTAATAGGTTCCCCCACTGGATACACTGTATAAATGGTATGTGGCCTCAGCTGCTTACAGTGTGTAGCACTGTGTTTTTGTTGTTGGACAAGAACTTCCCATCAGTGTTAATTTTGGCATCAAATTTTGATTTAGTTTTAGTTATAGTCTTTTGGCTAAAATGCCATTTTAGTTTTAGGCCCATTTTAGTCATCTGCAATTGCTTTAGTTTTAGTCGTATTTTAATGAACTAAAATCTCCAGTACATTTTAGTCAAATTATAATCATTTTAGTCAACTAAAATCTAATTTAGTTAAATTGTAATGCATTATTTAAGCATTTCTATATAATTTCCAAACTCAATATATACTCCTGGAGTAAAAGAATCGAATATCGTAGTTTTTATTTATGGTATTAAGGTTTGAATAAACTCACAAATACAGATTTAGCCACTCTGGATGGTCCGAGGAGGCCTGTAATGCTGCACAGTGCTCTGGACGGTGGTCTGAGGAGGCCTGTAATGCACAGTGCTCAGGATGGTGGTCTTGAGGAGGCCTGTAATACTGCACAGTGCTCTGGATGGTGGTCTGAGGAGGCCTGTAATGCTGCACAGTGCTCTGGATGGTGGTCTGAGGAGGCCTGTAATGCACAGTGCTCTGGATGCCGGTGGTCAGAGGAGGCCTGTAATGCTGCACAGTGCTTAGTCTTAGGTTTGAGTTTGATCTTAGGTTTTATCTTAGGTCTTAGGCAGGGCCGTCTTTAATATTGATTGGACCCTGGGCAAACATTTTCTTGGGCCCCCCTTAAAATCGGTTTACTGTATCGGATCAGGCAGCAATTGCGATTGGTTGCCAGAGGTTACAGTGTATCATTACCACTTCCTGACTGGTAGCTAGAGGTTACAGCACACATTACGGCTCACTGATTAGTTGCTAGATGTTACAGCACATGGTTTCTGCTTGTTGATTGGTTGCTAGAGATTACTGTACAGTAATACTGCTCACTGATTGGTTGCTAGAGGTTACAGCACATCATCTCCTCACTGCAGGGGTCATGATATGCATATGAATGCCGCCTTTATTTACATATCTATGCCGCCGGTTGCAGCTATTAACATATGAATGCTGCCGCTATTTACATATGATTGCCGGTTATTTACATGTAAACACAGGGTCTGCAGGTTAGTCATCTGTACACAACAATAGGGCAGAGCTGGACAGCATTAGTAGCAGCACTTCACACTGAGATACCAGGACACTGCACGGGACTAAAACTTCAAGGGAATTTAAACTGGGATAGTTGTCAAGTATGAAGCAGCTGCTTTGGGCCCCGCAACAATGACAGGACCCAGGGCAGCTGCCCCTTTTGCCCTGCCTTAAAGACGGCCCTGGTCTTAGGTCTTAGTTTTTAGGATCTTAGGTCTTAGGTTTGAGGGATGGCCTTTAATGCACAGTGCCCTGGATGCCGGTGGTCAGAGGTGGACAGGAGGCCTGAAATGCACACACACAGTGCTCTGGGCAGACAATGGTCTGAGGGGAGGGCTCAGGTCTGTAATTGTAATGTACACACTCACAGTGGGTGCTCTCTGCTCTGGACGATTGTCGTAATGACTCGTGTCAGGAGTGGGACTCTCGTTGGGAGGCCTGTAATGCACAGTGCTGCTCTGGACGGTCGTCTGAGGACTCGGGCCTCTAAGCCTGGTTTCACACATGTGCGGTGCGAATTGAAGCTCAGGTTTCACTGGGGAGATAACAATCTCCTGTTCAACGGATTCATTGCGTTTTTGCTCAGGATTAGAGAGCAGGGAGAGGGGGAGGGAGGGGGGGGGAGAGGGGGAGGTGTAGTGAGGAGAAAGAGAAAATCCTTGTTCAGAACGCAATGCATCTGCGAATCAGATGCGTTCCCATAGGAGATAATAGGCTTGTAGTTCGCACCGCAATGCCCAAAAAACGCACACGTTTTTTGTGCAATGCGCAGTGCGAATGCAACGCACATATGTGAACCAGATGCATTCATATGAATGTATTTTAAAATGTCCTGCGAATTAGATGCGGTGTAAGCCGCATCTAATTCGCATAGGTGTGAACCCGGGCTTAAGGTGGAATGTAGAGCTTGTGGCAGTGATGCCATCTAGATGGATCACATGTAGCTGTAAATATGAAAGTAGAGCTGGACATCAGCATTATGCTGGAGAGAAATCACTCGATTTCCCCATCCATGATGGAAGAATCTGCAGTGCTGACTATTGTACAGTATTTCTGACATGCTGCACCTGCCGCACTCAGAATACCCAAACAGTGCCTGCATTTGATTGGACGCAGGTTCGGTTTGACCAAGAATCTTGTGCCCGGCTCCTTTTTTTCATTTGGGTTTTGTCAAGCCAGCATTGGTTCCGATGAAGAGCATCCATGAAACAAATTTCAGTCGAATCAGCAGGAATTCGATCCATGTGTGGCCAGCTTTAGTTTGATTTAATAATTGGGAAAGCATTTCTTGGTGGCTGAGTAATATTGATATTTGCTGGAACATGTGTGTTCTCTGAGGAGTTAACAGCTCTGAGAAAAGCTTTGTGAATCTCCTGCCAAGATGCATCCAGCACGTGTCCTTAAGAATAGCTTCTGTCAGCCAGAGACCCATTCGACCTACGTAAACGCCTACTACAATTCTGTGTATCCTGTCCTCCTGTTCTTCGCTGCTACTTAGGTTAAGTGGAAGAAAAGTGGAGTAATAAGACACCAGTCATAATTAACAGATATAATGGACGCTTCTTGGGAAACGGCTACATCTGATGTTTTTGTGCGCCGAGCGGTCTTTATGAAGCACAGCAAAGTCAAATTAGTGGCATAGTCCTTAGCAATCTCTTGTTTTCTTTCCTTTACAAAATCACCCCAGATAAATGAGAGCTTATCAGAGGCTGCAGGTAACAGATACCCTTTTCTTTTCTTTAGGCACTATTTTTGTGTTAGGCAGCTGTTTAGACAGCAGAAGAAGACCCCATAGAGATAAATGTGTATGTTGAGGCGTGAAAAAAAAAACATGCACATTTCTCTATGCTTTACTCTTCCAGGCTAGGTTCACACTAATGCGGTGCGGGAAACGCCACAATATATACGCGTTTCGCACACTGCATAAAAGTGGCAATGCTCTTGCATAGCGGGTGTTAGTGCAATCTTAATGACACCCCAAACGCAGGTCACAAATGCAGTGCATTTGCCAGCACCAGTCGCATGCTACAAAACGACCATGCGATCCAGTTGCAGTGCAGTGGCAAAATTGCTGCATGCATGTCTTTGGTAGGATGTGGTGCGATTGAAGCCCATTCAAAATGAATCACATGTGAATTGTACAGGAGTGCGGTGCAATTCTTGTTCGATTCACTGGTGTATTTAGGTTTTGTGCTTCCCTAGGCCTGACTAAATTCATGCCCCCCCTAATTGAAATATGACCCACCCTTCCTGTCAAGGCCACACCCCTTCCTATTTAAGACCCGCCCTATCATTTGTACACCATACCCCTTCTAGACCCCCGCCCTCTCCATCTCCCACCTAGCAGCAAAAATACCCCCTTTCAGCACAAATCCTCACCCTCATATAACCCCTTCCAGGACAAATTCCCCCTTTCAGCACAAATCCTCCCCCATCGCCCCCTTGCAGCATAAATTCTATCTCTCAGCACGAATCCTTCCCCATCTCCCCCTCCCAGCATAAATCCTCTCCCATCTCCCCTTGCCAGCATACATTCCATCTCTCAGCACAAATCCTTCCCCATCTCCCCTTCCCAGCATAAATTCTCCCTCTTAGCAAAAATCCTCCCTCATCTCCCCCTCCCAGCATACATTCCATCTCTCACCACAAATCCTTCCCCATCTCCCCCTTCCAGCATAAATACGCCCTCGTAGCAAAAATCCTCCCCCATCTCCCCCTGCCAGCATAAATCCCCCCTCTCATCACAAATCCTCTCCCATCTCCCCCTGCCAGCATAAATACCCCCTCTTAAAAAAAATCCTCTCCCATCTCCCCCTCCCAGCATAAATAACCCCTCTTAAAAAAAATCCGCTCCCATCTCCCCCTCCCAGCATAAATTCCCCCTCTCATCACATATCCTCTCCCATCTCCCCCTCCCAGCATACATTCCATCTCTCCGCACAAATCCTTCCCCATCTCCCCCTTCCAGCATAAATACACCCTCTTAGCAAAAATCCTCCCCCATCTCCCCCTCCCAGTATAAATCCCCCCTCTCATCACAAATCCTTTCCCATCTCCCCCTCCCAGCATAAATCCTCACTTTCAGAAAAAATCTTCCGACATCTCAAACCTGTGCCTCCTTCTCTCCCCTCCCAGTACAACCCCCCCAGCTCCTTCTCCTGTTCTGTAAGAGCAGCCTCCTATGCTGGGACTTGTAGTGCCCTCTGCGGGGGGCTGAGATATGGCAGCCTCCTATGCTGGGACTTGTAGTGCCCTAGACTATAGGGGACTCAAGAATGGCAGCCCACTCTGCTGGGACTTGTAGTGCCCTCTGTGGGGGACTGAGGATTCCTCAGTCCCCCCACAGTCCAAGGCACTACAAGTCCCAGCATAGAAGGCTGCCATATCTCAGCTCCCCACAGAGGGCACTACAAGTCCCAGCAAAGCGGGCTGCCACCAGTCCTCTAAACACAGCATGAGGAGACTGTACAGCCTTCCACCCCCTGACACTCACTCCTTGGCTGCCATACACTCCTCCCCACTCTCCCCTTACAATGGTGTCCTACCTGAGTATGAGCGGCATGTCGCTCTGCATGGTGAAGCAGTGGGTGGGATTTCCTGATGTCTGAAGACAAGTCCCGGCTCTCAGACCCCGGTACAGCACACAAGGCTGCAGATCACTCCGCCACTGGTCAGGCACAGTGGCTGTGGGCGGCGGATGCGGCAGCTGACAGCGTGTGTGCACATGGGAGGCTGTATCTGAGCGGGAGGCTGCGGGAGCCGGGACTCGGGAGGACGGGTTGGTAGGATGTTTTTGCCGCCCCTCCCTGCAAATTGCCGCCCTAGGCCTGGGCCTTGTCTGCCTAGGCCAAGACACAGCACTGGAACCAAGCCTGGAAGATCATACTAGTACAAATAAATTCCTGTTGATCTGTCAGCTTCTATGTTCCGTAGTGGGCTGACAACATACAGCATTTTTGTTGGACTGAGTGGTGTCAGCCATGTCTGGTGTCTTTTGCTAAACTACGCAACCATCCCCGTGCTCAGATCTCTACAATATCTATACAAATCATTCTGTAGTCCACAATAAGAACTGGGAGAGCTAAACAGCCTCTTTGAAATAACACAGATGTGGTGGATCGCTTTTCAGAGGGCGGTAGGTAGGGTTGCCACCTGTTCGGGATTCACTCGGACAGTCCGGGTTTTAAATTACGTGTCCGGGTTTCAGGCGGGCTGAAACCCGGACACATTATTCAGACTGGGCTGTGGCTCCCCAAGTAACCAAGATAGTCACACACAAATCTTTTGCCGTCTGGGAGCTGTAGGCTGTCTGGGGGCAGATTCAGCATCACTGGGGGGCAGGGCGATGATGTCAACAAGAGCAATTTGGCCACACCCACTGTTCGCTGCGGCACGCTATGCGCACTGCATTACTACTCTCCTTGGGGGCACCCAAAGGTGTCCTAGGCCACTAAACTGTTCATGTTTGGCTTAAAGAAAAGATGGCAACCCTAGTGGTAGGGCAGTTACTGCAATCCTTTCACCTCCTGAATGTCTGGGGTTTTTTTAGTCCCAAGGGGAGTTTTGTATTAACCACTTCCAGTCCGCTGCATGTATATGTACACTATATTGTCAAAAGTATTGGGACGCCTGCCTTTACACACACACACATGAACTTTAATGGCATCCCAGTCTTAGTCCATAGGGTTCAATATCGAGTTGGCCCACCCTTTGCAGCTATAACAGCTTCAACTCTTCTGGGTTTGTCCACAAGGTTTAGGAGTGTGTCTATGGGAATGTTTGACCATTCTTCCAGAAGCGCATTTGTGAGGTCAGGCACTGATGTTGGGTGAGAAGGCCTAGCTCACAGTCTCCACTCAAATTCACCCCAAAGGTGTTCTATCGGGTTGAGGTCAGGACACTGTGCAGGCCAGTCAAGTTCCTCCACCCCAAACTCGCTCATCCGTGTCTTTTTGTGGACCTTGCTTTGTGCACTGATGCACAGTCATGTTGGAACAGGAAGCGGCCATCCCCAAACTGTTCCCACAAAGTTGGGAGCTGAAATTGTCCAAAATGTCTTGGTATGCTGACACCTTAAGAGTTCCCTTCACTGGAACTAAGGGGCCAATCCCAACCCCTGATAAATAACCCCACACCATAATCTCCCCTCCACTAAATGATTTGGACCAGTGCACAAAGCAAGGTCCATAAAGACATGGATGAGCGGAAAAAAAAATGCGGGTCAACTGTGCATTTTTACTGCCCCAAAATTACAAGCGTAAACGAGGCCTAAACCTCCCTTCTTACCTTAGTATTTTAAATCCACTATTTTAGTTTTAGCTACAAAAGAAACACACAGAAAAACATTCTTGTTCCTACTGTGCAGTAAAATAGTAGGACTGCATTTTTCAGATTCCTTTTTGGTCTCCCTGTGTACAGTGACATATAAAAAAAAAAAAGAAATTAAATAAAAATTGAATCCAACCTTTGGTTTACCATGTGTTTAATTAAAAAAACCAACATGCCGTTTATGAGGCTTTAACAAATGGCTTAGCACATGGGCATCGGAACTTGTCCCCGTGGCCGAAAGCAGAAATCATCTTTATTTCATGTCTTTCTCAAAATGTAAATTGGAAGAGGAAATATTTGTGCTAGACAGTCTGCGAGATAACTTGGTAAAGGAGGATTTTTTTTAAATATTTTTTTCTCTCTAGCATTAAACAAGTACCTGTTTTACACACAGAGCTAAGACAACTGTTTTAGGTGGTCAGCAAATATTTGAAGGGGAATTTTAGTTTACATTTTATCTCCATCCTGAAACATCCCCCCCACAGCAGCTGGGGGAGAGTAAAGGAGGGAAGCCAGCAGCACTGTGGGGCAGGGGGAGCAACACGAGGGAAGCCCGGCAGTAGGGGGAATCGGCACTGCATGTAGTGATTCGGGTGTGCCCAGGCACACCTGGCACACCCCCTGCACACGCCTATGCCTTCAATTTTAGTTTAGCTGTGGACGGCAACGGGAGGCTAACCGTTCGCACAGCTAACCACAGCTGCTAGCATGTAATTGCTCATGGAGCGATTACCTGCTGCAAATGGTCAGCCCCGGATGCAGACAGCATCCATGAAAGATTACATGCAACCTGACGCAATTAGCTGTGGGAGCCGTCTGACTCCCATTGCTTTCAATGGGGCCGTCACCTGCAGTTATTTGCCGGGAACTCCTAATGAGATTCCCATATGTAATTGCCAATGGGATCATTCGCAATTGTAAATGGTAAAAGGGGCCTTAGTTCTACTTACCCTCTCCATGCTCCAACGCTGTCCCCAGCTTCAGTAATGCAGTGGATGTGGTCAGTAGGGCAGTGGATGGTGTCAGTAGTTTTTCTAGTTTTTGTTATTTTTTTTAAATAAAATTTTTAGCATTTCATGTTATTGTTATTGTGGCTAGGGGTTCCTTGAGCTGCGGCTAACTGACCTCCCATCTGATGGTGCCTGCACAGTTCTAGATCCAACACCACTTGGCAGAGCCAGCAGTTTGACCTCCCAACATTTTGAGATGGGAATGAGGGACACCTACTAGCAAGAGTATGTAGGCATAAGACACGCCCCCTTGCCACACCCCCTTAAAGGAGAATGAACTGCCCAAAAAAAAGGTTAATTAAATCCACAAGTGCTTTTTTTTTACCACTACTATTCCTTCATATTGGCTTTTAAAATTTACATATGCAGCAATTTAGAAATTGGATGACAGGTTTAGCACTGGGAAACACTTTTTGAAAGATAAAAATTACATTTTATATACAACTATATAGATCAGACCAAAATGAGGGACAACTGAGGGGGGGGGAGGGACAACGGGACATTGATCCAAATCAGGGACAGTCCCTCAAAATCAGAGACAGTTGGGAGCTATGGTGTCATTCTGGCCACCCCTGTAAGGGGGCATTTTTCTTATCTACCTCCACCAATGTAAGGGACATTTAACTATTAACCCTCAATAGTCTAATCTTACCAGGGGTTCCCTGAGACCTGAACATTATTTCAAGGGTTCCTCTGGGGTAAAAAAGGTTGTGAATGACTGTTCTAGTGTCTGAAACATGAGACTAGCAGAGCAACTATGTAGACAATACCTAGAGAGGTATAAAGTGTATATAAACCCAAAATGTATTTTTCAGTATGTTTGTCATCACGTTTCACTGCATGCAGTTTTCTTAAGCAAACTGCTTTTTTTTTTAATCTGTTGCAAACTTTCTTACCTGGTGATTGTCAGGGATCTTGTCCAGCAGGTGCTCATTCCCGTGCAGCAGGTGCCCATTCTTTTGCGCATGTGCAGAGTCATGAGCATAAAAGCCCAAGACGAGCAAGGACTAGAATATGCACACAAATGTGGGCATGTACACATAGGCATGCACATACATCCACATATTCTGGAGCCCAGCAGCCTATTTAAACTGAGAGTCTGCCTGGCCTCAGTGGTGGATTGTCTTCAGCTCTGGTTTCCGTGTCCCTTATTTTAGAAAGTCAGCTAACCTTGTTTCTTGCCTGGCTACATCTAACACCTCTCTTTGATCACCCCTGCTTATGTTACTGACCTTAGCTTGGATTTCTGACTCCGCTTCCTGATTGGCTACCTCATCATCAGCATCTGCCTGTTCCCGATCTTGAACCTGATCCTGACCCTGCCCCTGTCTGCCTGGCTGCCGCTGAACTAGGCTTGTGACCAGTCTCCACCAGTGGAAGGACTCCAGTGTCTCCAAGCTACAGCTTCCCGGCACCTGCACCCTTCCACTGCCCTAGCAGTCCCACTACCAGGGGTGCTTGGACAGGAATTGCGCAAGAGGCCACCCTAATCATTTCGTGCTCCACAGTCAGGTACTACAGGGTAACAGGATCATGCCATTGCCTCACTATTAGTAGCACCATTGTCAGCCTGCTGTGTGCCCTCCATCAGCTGCCCAACAGATCTATCAGATATGCAGCTCAAAAATAAACTGAAAAAGCTTGCATGGCGGGCTGACAACGCTGCTGCTAATTTGGAGGTAGTGGCTTATCATTGTCAGCCTGCACCAGTAAGTTCTGCTAGTGAAAAATAGATTTTTGGTTTACATATATTTTAATACCACTCATTAAACACATCTGTGGCAATACACCACAACGCAATGCACAACATCGAACATATGTGAAACAGGGCCCAAAAAGGTTTAGCACGTGGTACGGCCACCTACAGAATTTGAACATAATAATGGAAATCAGAGCCAAATTATGTAATTGACCATATATGGACATGTCCATATATGGTCAATGATGTCATGGTGACATCATGATGTCATTAACTATGAAACTCATTTTCTCCATGGCTGTGATGTGTCATTTGGCCAATAAGAAAGCTTTCTTGGCCATACTTCTCTTGTGGGTCACAGGAGTGCACTTGTGTTCTCCTGTAACCCAGGATTAGCTGACAGCTAAAGGCTGCTGTTGACTGTAATCAGTTGAGCTGCGTGTGATTTTTTTTCTGTTTTGTGTTTCACGGGCTGCAGGGTTGACTGCTTCCCAATGTTTGTCTGAAAGGTTTTGGAGGACACTGGACTGGGAGAGTCAAATCAGCAGCTGAATAATCATGCAGCCCTGGCCACTCCCTGGGGAGAGATGTCCAGATGGTGGCTGGGAAGGAGCATAAATACTCTGGGACCTGAAGCAGATAGGTTTTCTCAGAGGAGGAGATCCCAGCCTGGAGGGCTGCTGCCCTCTTGTACAGGCTGCCATGTGTCTGCTGTTCATCGGGGTCCCAGGTAGCCTGTAAGGGCCTATTCTGCTGAAAGTTGCTGGAAGCTGAGGGACTTTCGTCTGGTCTGGTATCACTGGGAAAGGTGTCTGGAACATATTGGAAGGAGGCATCCCACTATCCAAGGACCCTGAGACTGTGTTCTACTGCTATCCCTTGAGTGCTAGAGTCAGGGATGCTCAAAAAAGGGGACATTGTACTTTATGTCCCGGTACAGCTCAGTTCACTAACTGCTTGTGCAAGGACTCTCAATATTAGGGGGAAGATTTAGTGTCCTCAAGTTGCTCCTAGAGTTACTACCCTACTCCTATCCAAGTTTAAGTTTTGCAGTAAAGCATCAGAAAAGCATATCCTTAGACTGTTCATTAAACCAAAGGAGTGACTGTATACCTCGCTGTGGGTGCAACTGCTGATGGGAGAAGACCCTAGGGACCTTAAAACTTTGGGCTCCTTCGTAAGTGAGCGCTACACATGTGATTGCTCCCAGACTTAGAGCCATAGGGAGACAGCTGCAGCATCACAGTGATGCTGCAGCAGGGAGGTATGTATGTTTATTTTTATCATAACCCCAAACTTCTCCTTTAAGAGAAACCAACTATACGGTCTTGCCTTTGTACTCAGCATTGTGCGTGCCAGGATTGTACTGCAATGTCTGATGCAACTGCCAAGTGTGGCATACTTCAAACAGCATGTGTACCTAAAGAAAAAAAATGGCCCCCTTTGTGCAAGGCTCATGTTTTGCATTAGTTGACCTATCTCTGTGCGTGTTGCATCCATTGTTGACAGCACTGCAGTCTGCCAGCCTTGGCTCTTCTTTCTACCATTGTGATGAAGCTATACTGAGAAAAAGAATAGTGCTTCTTTGAGCTCAAGTAGGTGCTTCAGTTCATTAAACAATTTTCTATAAAAATAAAACCACTTAGAAGTATAGTTGAAGACATTCGCTAGGAAAGACTTAAAGAAGATCTATGGTCACACAGCATACACTTGCATTTTATAACATCAACAGTGTAATAACAATACAAATAATAGCTATATTTGACAATTCAATATAAACTCACTTGAAAAACCTTTTATGTTGTGAGTTCTGCCTGTCTACTGACCATTTCTTTGCAGGACTTCCTGGAGTCCCTGCATGCTTTGCTGCTTCTCCTCTGCTGTTTCCTTTTAATGTCTAAGGACTACGTATCCCATGGCACCTTGCTGCCTGAAAGCTCTGGTTCCTGTACTGACTCCGCCTCCTAAAACTCCTCCCCTCAGCACCTCTGTAGTTCAGAAGGCAGGCTCTGTGAAATGTGGTGTGACACAGCAGTACCCACTCACAGTGCATAGTAACTACATGTCATAGAATTCAATTAAGTAAATGTGTGTGGACCTTTAAAAAGTAAGTTTACCAGCTTCAAGATCGTTAACATTATTAGGAGTAGGCTAGAAATAAATGAAATACAATGTAGGTATGATTTTTTTTTTTTTACCATAGATATGGTTTAAAGGGTAAGTATAGTGTAGTTTCGGTTAGTGCATAGTTTGGGGTATTATTGCATTGTTTACTTCTTAATTTTCTTTCTGACCGGCTAACGCATATGTGTGGCAGCACGGTGGTCAGGCCTTACCCCACATACGCTTCCTTGGTGCACCACTGTTTTGTAGTGAGAACACACTCCTAGTGCCCTAACTGAGCTGTCACCAACAGCCCCTGGTCACCATTTAAGATTAAGAGCCAGTAGTAGGGGCCCCTAATAATGTAATCACTGTGATAACCAATTACAGTGACTATCGATACTAAATGTGTGCTGCAACAAAAAACAGCTGTGTCAGGGCCTGGATCACTGTGCCTCCCAGAGCAGAAGGTTGTACAACCATGCACAAAAGTTTTGAGAATGACACAAATATAAATTTTCACAAAGCCTGCTGCTTCAGTGTTTTTAGATCTTTTTGTCATATGTTACTATTGTATACTGAAGTATAATTACAAGCATTCCATAAGTGTCAAAGGCTTTTATTGACAATTACATAAAATTTATGGAACGAGTCAATATTTTCAGTGTTGACCTCTTTTTTTTCAAGACCTCTGCAATTTACCCTGGCATGCTGTCAATCAACTTCTGGGCCACATCTTGACTGATGGCAGCCCATTCTTGCATAATCAATGCTTGGAGTTTGTCAGAATTTGTGGAGATATTTTTGTTTACCCGCCTCTTGAGGGTTGACCACAAGTTCTCAATGGGATTAGGGTCTGGAGAGTTTCCTGGCCATGGACTCAAAATTTTGATGTTTTGTTCCCTAACCCACTTAGTTAGCACATTTAGCGAGGTGCTCCATCATGCTGGAAAAGGCATTGTTCGTTAACAAACTGTTCTTGGATGGTTGGGAGAAGTTGCTCTCGGAGGATGTTTTTGTACCATTCTTTATTCATGGCTGTGTTCTTAGGCAGATATGTGAGTGAGCCCATTCCCTTGGCTGAGAAGTAACCCCACACATGAATGGCCTCAGGAGGCTTTACTGTTGGCATGACATATGACTGATGGTAGCGCTCACCTTTTCTTCTCCGGACAAGGTTATTTCTGGATGCCCCAAACAATCGGAAAGGGGATTCATCAGAGAAAATGACTTTACCCCAGTCCTCAGCAGTCCAATCCCTGTACCTTTTGCAGAATATCAGTATGTCCCTAAAGTTTTTCCTGGAGAGAAGTTGCTTCTTTACTGCCCTTTTTGACACCAGGCCATCCTCCAAAAGTCTTTGCATCACTGTGCGTGCCGATGTACTCACACCTGCCTGCTGCCATTTCTGAGCAAGCTCTGCACTGGTGGTGCCCCAATCCCTCAGTTGAATCAACTGTAGAAGATGGTCCTGGTGCTTCACAACAATTGAACCCCTCTCCTTGAAGTTCTTGATGATCCAATAAATGTTTGATTTAGGTGCAATTTTAGTAGCAGTAATATCCTTGCCTGTGAATCCCTTTTTGTGCAAAGAGGGACTTTGCAAGCATTTGCAATTCATCTGATCACTCTTCCTAACATTCTGGAGTACAGTATATGCAAATTGCCATCATAAAAAATTGAGGCAGCAGACTTTGTGAAAATGAATTTGTGTGTCATTCTCAAAACTTTTGGCCAGGGCTGTAGTTTCCGTGTCCACCAACGAATGTCTCCCAGCAGTTTCCACCATAGCTGACTGCTGAGAGACACCCGCTGGTGGACACCGAGACTACAACATTCTGCTACAGGAAGCACAGTGCCACCAGCAGGTGATCAAGGTCCTGATGAGCTGGAAACTGGTACCATCACAGATCAACATACATATTTGCCAGCACAACATGGATCTTCAAGTAATTTCCAAACGCTTTTATTCAGAGAGAACACAACGCAGTGGAAAAGTGCAATGTTTGAGGTCCACACAGGACCTCTTTGTCAGGCATGTGCAACACATGCCTGACGAAGTGGTCTTGCGTGACCCTGAATGGTAGTTCCAACTTTTTGTACCTACAATATTTGAACAACGGTTTACAAAATGCAACTTTTCAGTAAAAACTGCTCTAAAGTAAATTTTAGGGCTCACTGCACTGAGGCAAGAGGGTAGGAAGCAGCATTTTCACTTAGAGAATAATTTATTTTAAGACATTTCAATAATCAGTCACAATTCATAACTTGCATAGGTAAGACTGTAAAGAACTAAAAATCTGTGAGACTTAAGTTGGGCTTTAACAGCTTTTGAGACATCAGCTTCACAAGGATTGCTGTCATGTTTCCACATACCTTATGGATGAGCCCGGTAATGCAGAGGAAGGCCTCTCTTACGTTTATGACTCACGGACCCTGATAGAGCAGACAGAGGACCTGAGTGTACAGAATGGTATGAGTGCCTGGCAGGTAGGTATACAGGAGAGTTGCTCCGAAGTTCCTGATACCACAGGAATGAGGACTGGTGGGATGAGATGTTAGCACAGCAGGCAGTAGAGGATCTGGGTCAGCACAGCTGGCAGTAGAGGAGCTGGGTCGGCACAGCAGGCAGTAGAGGAGCTGGGTCGGCACAGCAGGTAGTGCACAGTGGATCGGTCCTGAGGGGTTTGGAGCACAGATAAGCAGTAGGCACACACATGTTAGAGAAACCGGACAGGTGCAGCAGCAGAGACAGGTCGGAGTACAAGCTTGGTTGGCAACAGGCGGACAGCGTGGTAACAAGAGGAACAGGCAGGATCAAAGTCAGGGACAAGCCGGGGTTGTGTACAGGCAGCAGGCAGGAATAGTCAAAGGCAAGCCAGATCAGAACACAGGAACAGGATCTCAAAGCAGGTTACAGGTAGCAGGGGACACAGGAAGCTGCAGATCAGACAGCACTGACTCTGTTTACAAGCCCAGTTTAAATAGGACATCTGGCACCAAAACTCACACACGCGCACCGGGTCTCGCAGACGTGCACCAGGAGCAAGATTCCTTCTGCGAGACATTTCCTGACAATTGCACAGAATGCACAACAAGGAGTTGACTAATTCTTAGACTTGGAAAATGAAAAGTACATACATTGTGAGGGAGGACTGAGTTACATACAGGGCAAAGCAGCAGGTTAGCTTTAACGTAGCCTTTTCTGGCAGGATATATTTATTCTTAACTACCTTTCACTCCCTCACCATGGACGCCCTATGTGACAGTGCTGATTTGCTCAATCATGTGGAGGTAGCTACATGTTCCTTCATACCCACAGGTACCAAGTATTTCTTTCAGCAGAGAAGTGGGGGAGTGAAGGAGAGGAAGGCATATGTTTAACAGTATCTTCGCCCTAGAAAGGAAAAAATGTAAAGTCAGCAGTTACAAATACTGTACCTGCTGAGTTTTAATAAAAGGACACACACCTGTCCAGTGATCAGCACCGTTCTCACCCTGGCAGATTCTTCAGTGGTCTTCAAGTCCCCAACATGTTTAGGTTGGGAAGATAGCTGTGGCACCTTGCGGCTTCACAGCCAGCTTCCCATTGCGCATGTGCTAGCTGCACTGTGCTTTGCGAATGGTCCTGCAGCCTTCTGGGACCTGGGACATGTCCAAGAAGGCTGCAGGCAAAGAGAAGGGAGACAGAACTTCTGCTCGGTTCACCTAGGCATTCCGAGCTGAAGTGAGAGCAGGTACCTGTCAAAACCAGGTACCCGCTCCCCCCAAAAAAATATATAATATGCCAATTGTGGTAACCCTTTTGGGTCAAGTTCTGCTTTGACAAATTAGACATATATGACATGCGCTCAGGGTGGAACCCTATAAACGGCTGTGTAAGAACAAGTGCAAGTACTTATCACAAGGTTCTGTTTAAGGTGATGTGATATCCAACAAGGTCCATAAGAAGTTCAATTAAAAGGTAATGCAGGACCAATGGAAAAGGACTGGGCCACAGGTGGAAATCTGTAATGCTTGTATACTCAGGGCTAAGGCTTTTCTCAGGAGCACAGTCGACTTCGCAGTAGATGCATGAAAAGACAGAACGAAAAGTGTCTCTTATGCCCTGTACACACGATAGGATTTTCTGATGGAAAATGTGTGATAGGACCCTGTTGTCGGAAATTCCGACCGCGTGTAGGCTCCATCACACATTTTCCATAGGAATTTGCGACACACAAAGTTTGAGAGCGTGCTATAAAATTTTCCGACAACAAAATCCGTTGTCGGAAATTCCGATCGTGTGTACACAAATCCGACACACAAAGTGCCATGCATGCTCAGAATAAATTAAGAAATGAAAGCTATTGGCTACTGCCCCATTTATAGTCCCGACGTACGTGTTTTACGTCACCACGTTCAGAACGATCAGATTTTCCGACAACTTTGTGTGACCGTGTGTATGCAAGACAAGTTTGAACCAACATCCGTCGGAAAAAATCCATGGATTTTGTTGTCGGAATGTCCGATCAATGTCCGACCGTGTATACAGGGCATAAGTGTAGCATTTATTTGACATGGGAAAGATAACATATGTTGGATGAAACCCCGATGAGAGGGGTTCAGCACGCTGCTCCAGGGGAGCCAAGACCGTGGTGACACAGGGAAAGAACCCGGCAAAGTCTGTGTGGTTCTGGGTATGATCACAATGATGTCATCAATATATCTACCGAAGAATATCATGTGTTTGGCAAAGGGGTTATTTCTTCAAATGAACAGGGTTTCCCAGTACCCCATTGTATGATTAGCATATGAGGGAGCAAAATTGGCCCCCATCGCCGTACCATGGGTTTGTAGATAAAAATCATCCTCAAAAAGGAAGTAGTTGTGTGTCAAGTAGAATTGTATTGCATCCAAAATGAAACTGGCTTGATGAGAATTGAGCATGGGATCTTGTAATAGGAAATATTGTGTGGCCAATAATCCTATGTCGTGGGGTATAGCTGTGCATAAAGGAATTCAGATAATGCTTCGGCAAACACCGTTGCTTTGTTGAAGAAAGTTGTGACCAACATAGTGTACCGCAACATTTTTTAGAAGTTCATAACAAATCTACTGTAGGAATACAAGTTTGGGTCATCGAGTCCATACCAAAAAACTTATCTGAAGCTGAACATTTTTCTAGATTATGTCAGCTCAAGACTTTTTGCATATACACCTTAGCTACCCTTGCGCCTAATGGCTTGAATAAGGAACTAGAAATTAATACTATCTTATACCTGCACATCCATCTCTATTTCTTTTTTCGTATAAATGGTGTCATGTTACTAATTTGATCGACTTTCCCTATGTAATGCTAACACATTACTTTTTATAACTTTCAGGTAAATTCATATTACACATAGTATATAAGGTCCTCTTCTCTTATCTTTTCCAGAGCATCTACTGTAATTATTAGTCCATTATATGGATTCACATATATGCTCGTTCGTACCAACTTCATATACAGTGGGGCAAAAAAGTATTTAGTCAGCCACCAATTGTGCAAGTTCTCCCACTTAAAAAGATGAGAGAGGCCTGTAATTGTCATCATAGGTATACCTCAACTATGAGAGACAAAATGTGGAAACAAATCCAGACAATCACATTGTCTGATTTTTGAAAGAATATATTTGGAAATTATAGTGGAAAATAAGTATTTGGTCAATATCAAAAGTTCATCTCAATACTTTGTTTTATATCCTTTGTTGGCAATGACAGAGGTCAAACTTTTTCTGTAAGTCTTCACAAGGTTGTCCCACACTGTTGCTGGTATGTTGACCCATTCCTCCATGCAGATCTCCTCTAGAGCAGTGATGTTTTGGGGCTGTCGCTGGGCAACACGGACTTTCAACTCCCTCCAAAGTTTTTCTAAGGGGTTGAGATCTGGAGACTGGCTAGTCCACTCCAGGACCTTGAAATGCTTCTTATGAAGCCACTCCTTCATTGCCCGGGCGGTGTGTTTGGAAATCATTGTCATGCTGAAAGACCCAGCCACGTTTCATCTTCAATACTCTTGCTGATGGGAGGAGGTTTGCACTCAAAATCTCAGGATACATGGCCCCATTCATTCTTTCATGTACACGGATCAGTCGTCCTGTTCCCTTTGCAGAGAAACAGCCCCAAAGCATGATGTCGCCACCTCCATGCTTCACAGTAGGTATGGTATTCTTTGGTTGCAACTCAGCATTCTCTCTCCTTCAAACATGACGAGTTGTGTTTCTACCAAACAGTTCTACTCTGGTTTCATCTGTCCATATGACATTCTCCCAATCCTCTTCTGGATCATCCAAATGCTCTCTAGCAAACCTCAGACGGGCCCGGACATGTACTGGCTTAAGCAGGGGGACACGTCTTGCACTGCAGGATCTGAGTCCCTGGTGGCGTAGTGTGTTACTGATGGTAGCCTTTGTTACGTTGGTCCCAGCTCTCTGCAGGTCATTCACTAGGTCCCCCCGTGTGGTTCTGGGATTTTTGCTCACCGTTCTTGTGATCATTTTGACCCCACGGGGTGAGATCTTGCGTGGAGCCCTAGATCGAGGGAGATTATCAGTGGTCTTGTATGTCTTCCATTTTCTAATTATTGCTCCCACAGTTGATTTCTTCACACCAAGCTGCTTGCCTATTGCAGATTCAGTCTTCTCAGCAGGTCTACAATTTTGTTTCTGGTGTCCTTCGACAGCTTTTTGGTCTTCACCATAGTGAAGTTTGGAGTGTGACTGTTTGAGGTTGTTGACTGGTGTCTTTTATACTGATAACAAGTTCAAACAGGTGCCATTAATACAGGTAATGAGTGGAGGACACAGGAGCCTCTTAAAGAAGAAGATACAGGTCTGTGAGAGCCAGAAATCTTGCTTGTTTGTAGGTGACCAAATACTTATTTTCCACCATAATTTGCAAATAAATTCTTTCAAAAATCAGACAATGTGATTGTCTGGATTTGTTTCCACAATTTGTTTCTCATATTTGAGGTATACCTATGATGACAATTACAGGCCTCTCATCTTTTTAAGTGGGAGAACTTGCACAATTGGTGGCTGACTAAATACTTTTTTGCCCCACTGTATAGATATACTTTCAATAGTATTTTCTTAACATCTGAGTACCCTCTAGTTTTATTATCTTCACATAAAATCTCCACTCCTATTAGTGTATATGTACGTGTATATACATTTGGTTGTGTATATGTGGATACACACACAATATTTTTCATGTTCTAATACCCTATACAGATGTTGGGTTACTTTTAGTATCTTAGATTTTTGCTACCAATACACTGAATTGGCGTTTTAATTATATTATGTCATATCTTATATCTCATCGTCCCCATGCAATTGGTTTGTCTATGATACTACTACATCATACTTCTGATACGTTCATGTCCTTTTATTTAACTATCTCCCTTGCTTCAATTTGCTGCTACTGTCTCATATCAGTGACACACGAGTATAGACTTTATTTATATGTGTGTATGCTATCCACATCATATTACTCTTATTATTAGTGTTACCCACATGTATTCATGTATTTACCCATATCTATTTATATCTTTTTTATATATCTGATTTCTCAGATGTTTATTTTATATTGCCATCAATGTCTATTGCCTGTTACACAATTGTATTACCAGCCTTGCTATGTGTTATCTCTGCCCACTCACTTAGCTTCGCTCCACACTGCTCTTCACACGGTCAAACCCAGAACCACACAGACTTTGTCGGCTTCTTTCCCTGTGACACCGCGGTCTTAGCTCCCCTGGAGCGGTGCGCTGCACCCCTCTCATAGAGGCGCTTCCTTCCAACATATGAGCCATAATCATATCTCCCTCCTGTGAGTTTTTTCAGCTGCTTTAGGTTTGTTTAATGACGCTTTTAGGTAGTTGCATTTAGAGGCTTTTGAAGGCAAAAAAATGAGTTCAGACGCCGAAGTTTCAGACACTAAACGCGGCTAAACATGGTACCGTTTAGAAGCATTTTTGAAGGTGCCCTATTTTTTGTACATTACAAAACTTAAAAATGATAGCAAATGATGAAAAATCAATAAAAAAATGTTTAAAAAAATTTTAATTGCTTACAATGCTTCATAGACCATTTATATACCCCTAATGAGCCCATGATTCAATCCAATACACCACTAGCATTGCTGTTAACCAAAGTAAAATTGGAATTTGACCTATATGTTGTTAGATTTGAACCAGATGACCCCACCATTGAGCTTGACCCCAACTTGATCAAACATAGTTGCATGAAATTTAATATCTGGCTTTTTTAATTTCCTCACATATGCTCATTATGGGATCCATAGTAAAGGCACCGAAATTGAGGTTGATATAAGTACACTGCTGCTCTCTCAGCTGCTGCTACTCACTCTGGTTTCACAGAATAGCTGAAATAGTTAAATAATAATGTTTTTTGTGCTTTGGGAGGGTCTTATGATGTTATCTTAAATAAACGCTCCTAGACGTGAACACGGCTAAACGCGACTAAACGCGGCATGCAAACGCAGCTAAATGGGCGTTTTTAAATGCCGGTTTCAAGCTGTCAAAAAAATTGTTCAGAAGAGGTTGCCTCAGCATCCCGTGTACGGTACATTAGGCCTAAGAGGCGCTTTTTGTTCTGTCTTTTCAAGTTCTGCTAGGAGGATGGGAGGTTACAGCAAAACTTTGCCCTAAATGGGAAAATCACAGGTGTACTTACTTAAAGAAACACTGTCACCTTGCCCACTGAAATCAAAGTGACAGTATCTGTAAAGCCCAAATCTTTACCACTTTCTATTCACCTCTCCAGGGTTGCCCCCAATGCTGCTTTCTCTTTTGGAGATGTCACCAAAATATGTGTTGGCTGGTGTTGGAACACAGAGGAAACGATATCATGTGACCATCCTCATTCATAGCAATCAGCTACAAGGGCTGAGCACCGCATCACTGGAGGTGATTACATGCGCCTCCATTTCTAGAAGCATTGGGTATTTTGCAATGGCAGCCACAGAAGGAGCAGTGAAGTGATAGAGAGTTGAGTATAAATTGGTCAGAGCAATGGGTGGCTTAACAGACCCTGTCACCTTGCCCTGACTGGCCAAGGCTTAAATGTCTCTTTTAAGCATGTGTAGCACTACTCCCGTAGGAGCCACACAGATACTGCCCAGGTTTACCCACAATCTTCGCCCCCACATACACAGGCTCATTTACACGTTTCTTCAATGACCAGTCTAGGGGTGTTTTTGTTTTTTTTGGAGAACTTGGATAAGGTTGAGTGAATTAGGTGGGATACTCCAAAAACGAGAACTATGTACACTTGAGGATGTAAGTATTCTTCAGAACAAGCTTTATTAAAGTTTGTGCTTGCAACAAACAGTAGACTTCAGCTTTAAGATAGTGGTAGTAGTTAACTGTAAATCTTTTTCTTACAGCCATAGAGCAGAGTCCCTTTAAGTAGATGATTAGCTGGGCAAAGCTCTTCAGGACACCAGCCGGTGTCCCCTTTAACTAGACCCACAGCTGACTCTCTCTAGCACCAGAGAGATAGCTAAAGCACAAAGGTCCCCAAGATCTATCAAGCGTCTGTACTCACACAAGCGGAAGGAACAGCTGGTGGCCTCCTTCCAACTTCCAAGTGACCCTTTCTCCGGTGATACCAGACTAGACCTTCTGCAGACAGCCCCCCTCAGTCAGCTCTCTTTAGCTCCAGGGTCTCAGCATCCAGGCCCTCGGGTTGCCTACCTGAGGCCTAATGACAGCAGACATTGCAGCAGTGCCTGGGAAGGTAGTGTGCCCTCCTGGCTGGAAATCCTCTCCAGGAAAAGATCCCAAGCTCAGTGTGCTCACAGAATATATACAGTCTCCCAACATGCCATCAGAGTCTGCTTCTCTGGGATTGGCCAGGGCTGTATACATATTCATGCTGCCATCTGTATATCTTCACATCTATCATCCAGAAACTGTCAAAGTTTCCTGGATACAGAGGAATCTATCAGACAGACTGTCATCAGCTGAGCACACTGAACAGGCCTAACTATCTGATTACAACTACACCAAGAACAGTGAGCAAACTTTGCTTTTAACAAACAGTTACAGCCACTCTGACTACAGAGTGGCGACTAAATGTACCTATCAAAACACATACTAATTCTAACTATCTAAGCCTAGCACCTATCTAGGAGGGTGCTACACATGCAACCAAAGAAGTCTGGAAAATTTGAACTCCCACCCTACTAAGGTTGCCACCTCATCCCTTTAAACCCGAACACATATTAATTACACAGGTTCTGTGGCTGATTAAGGTGGTAATTAAACTCACTTGGTGCCTTATCTGCATTAAATTAGCCTCAGAACCTGTGTAATTCATATGTGTTCGGCTTTAAAGGGATGAGGTGGCAACCCTACACCCTACATGCTTGTTCCAGGATAGGTAATGAAGCAAAGATCAGGATGACGGCTCTGAAGCCTTCTCCCTAAAAAAGTTGGCAGTGGCAGTTTTTCGTTTCCCTAACCTCACAGGTTCATTTTAAAGGATAAGTAAATTTTTCAGAAAAAAAATAATAATTGCACATTTTTTTGCAGGTAAAGCATGCCATGCAGGTCTCCAGCAGATCTGACAGTGTATATGCTTCTGCGTACATCCTGTACGGGCAATCAGATGCAATCTGACAGGAAGAAAAAGTCAACCACGGCGCTCTGCAGTGCCGTGGTAGTTCATTGAAGACTACAAGCCTTGTCATTTCTCCATTCACACAACACTATGAATGGATGACACAGACTGGTAGGCGGAGCCCCGCTTGCGGCGCTTGGCTGCATTTGTTGCAGAGTGTGACAGTTAGCGGATGAGGGTGGGGGAGATCCCCAGCTAGCAGGGATCAGAATGGGGGAGCAGGGGCCGGTGCACCTGCATATGGATGTAACGTGTGATATATTACAAAAGGTGAACTTATCCTTTAACCTATACAATTATTATCTGACATATTCTGCCTACTGTTGTGTGAGCAACAATGAGCGAGAAAAAAAAACAAACACTGCCGAAAAGGATATATCCCTCTTCTTCAGCCTGACAAGAACATATTTGTATATCACCACTGGGGATCAAAAAAGATGAATTGTGCATTGTTGGGGGAATTGTTTCTTCTAAGTTTCTTTTTGAACTTCAGCTTGACCCGTTCCCATATCAAATGATGAGTTTACCATCTGGCCATAGTCAGACCAATGGAGAACTTCAAAGAGAAACTTTAATGGTATATGCTTGGCATAGACACTGTATCTGTTCTTCATTACAGAACAATAAAAGTTTTATATTTTGGTGCATTGCTTTAGCAGATGGAGGGCCAGTGTCCGAAAGTAGACTTAAACCCCCATCTGGTGGCACAAATATTTCATCTAGACAAGTGAGAAGTGAACACACAATATTTTACCTAAGTAGAATTCTTTTTTTACAGTACATTTTCAATGATATCACTGATAAGTTTCACGGCTTTCCTCATGATTGAGTACTGCCCATGATACTTTTGTTATTTTGCAACAGTTAAAGCAGAACTAGACTTTATCTGAGCACCACAAACTGAAAATGCTATTTATTCATTTTTTATATTTTATTTTATTTATTACAGGTACGTATATAGCACTCCTGTTTTATACAGCCCTTAAAGAGGAAATAAACCCTGATGGTTTTACTTCCTCTGTCGTTCCTTGCAAAGTAAAAAAATGGGTATGCACAATATACTTTATGTATCAAAATACCTATATCATGTTCTAATTATGATTCATCTCTTTAAACAGAGACACAGAAGCTCCTGAAGAAGAGACACAATAGGTGGCGAAACATGTTGAGCAATTTTTAAATACATTTTTCCAGGACCGTTGAACACCCCAATAGGACATGCCGTCTTTTTCAAGTGTGGGTTCTTTGTGATACATATCAAGTACAGCCCCACAGGAAGTATACAAGCGGCTTTTTCCATAACTTTGGGTTGATCAAAATGTTCCTTCTACTGTAGTTCTTTTGTCAATGTATTTTATTGAATGTGTACACTATATGTTAATGTATGCGAATTATTAAAATTTGTTACGATTTTCAAATGTGCGGTTAAAGTCCATTTTTCCTTATTCAAACAATTTCCTTGCAAAGTAAAAGCATACTGGGCTGGTATGCATTGCATACTCGACCATTATGTGGCACTCACCTGCAACCAAAGCCCGCGCCTTCCCCGCTGGTGGAAGCATCCATCTTCTGCCCTCTTCCTTCCGGGGCCGTGGACTCTGGCTCTGTGACTGGCCGGAACAGCTTGACATCACTCCCACGCATGCACGACCTGGAGGTCCGTTTCTTCACAGCGCATGCGCCGATGACATCATCGGCGCACTACAAGGTAAATATCTCCTAAACGCCGCACGTTTAGGAGATGTTTCCACTAACTGTAGGTAAAAGTTATGCAGGAGGGTTTACAACCACTTTAACATATATATTCAATATTTACATCAGTCCCTGTCCTAAAGGAGCTTACAATCTAAGGCCCCTAACTACCATTCATACTGTACATTCACATACTAGGGCCAATTTAGACAGGAGCCAATTAACCTACCAGAATGTCTTTGGAGGGTGGGAGGAACAAGGAGTGCCTGGAGAAAACCCATGCAGGCACAGGGAGAACATGCAAACTCCAGGTCGGTGGTGCCGTGATTTGGATTCAAACCGATGACCCTAGTGCTGCTAGGTAGAAGTGCTAATATTCAACGCAAACTCACCCATCTATCCATGCTTTATGTTGAGAAATTGCTTTGAAAAACACCCCTTTAGTATTTCTAGCTGCAGCCATATTGAGTAAGGGCAGATGATTCATGTTGCATTTACTTCTTGGAATCCATTTGCCCTTAGCTCAGGCATGCATGTAGGAGGGTGTGCTTAGCATAGAAAGCTCCTCCTCCCCTCCTCCAGGTGAAAGGAAACAATGCCCTGAAGTCTCCTGGGATGTATGACCTAGGCCAGAAATCAAAAAGCAACTGAAGAAATGTAAAAAATAAGGTTTAACACAAGTAAATGTGTTCCCTACTGCTAGCAGCATAAGGATTAAAAATATATATTATTAATCAAGAGAGATAACTGTTGGAGATCCACTTTAAGCACTTCCCGTCCGGCCCATAGCAGATGACGGCCGGACGATGGTTCAGTTATCCTGACTGGACGTCATATGAAGTCCAGCAGGATAACATGCTGCTGCGCGCCCGCGGGGGCGCCCATCGCGGCGATCGGTAGAGCGGTGTGCCAGTCTGACACACCGCTCCACCGATCTTGGTAAAGAGCCTCCGGCGGAGGCTTTTTACCACGTGATCAGCCGTGTCCAATCACGGATGATCACGATGTCAATAGGAAGAGCCGTTGATCGGCTTTTCCTCACTCGCATCTGCCTCCCACAAATGGGCAATGATTTGCACCATTATATTGCAGTGATGCCCAGCAATGCCACCCTTAGGGGCATCAGTGCCACCAATCAGTGCCACCCATCAGTGTCCATCGGTGCCACCTGTCAGTGCCCATCCGTGCCATCAGTGCCCACCTATCAGTGCCACCCATAAGTACCCATCAGTGCCACCCATAAGTACCCATCAATGCCACCTATGAGTGCCCATCAGTGCCACCTATGAGTGCCCATCGGTGCCACCTATGAGTGCCCATCAGTGCCGCATACCAGTGCCACCTATCAGTGCCCATCAGTGGCACCTATCACTGCCCATCAGTGCCGCCTATCAGTGCCCATCATCAGTGCCCGTCAGTGCCACCTCATCAGTGCCATCTCATTGGTGCCACCTCATCGGTGCCCCTCAGTGCCGCTGTATCAGTGCCTGTCAGTGCAGCCATATCAGTTCATTGAAGAAGAAAACGTACTTTTTACAAAAATTTTTAACAGAAACAAAGAAAAGCTTGTTTTTTTTCAAAATTTTTGGTCTTCTTTTATTTGTTGCGCAAAAGAGAAAAAACGCAGAGGTAATCAAATACCACCAAAAGAAAGCTCTATTTGTGGGAACAAAATGATAAAAAAAATTTTGAGTACAGTGTAGCATGACCGCGCAATTTTCATTCAAATTGCAACAGCGCTGAAAGCTGAAAATTGGCCTGGGCGGGAAGGTGTCTAAGTGCCTGGTATTGAAGTGGTTAAAGTGATATTAATTAATTTATTTTTTTTAATAACAAACACGTTATACTTACCTGTGTAATGGTTCTGCACAGAGCAGCCTCGATCCTCCTGTTCTCCGGTCCCCTCCCCCTTGCTGAGTGCCTCCATAGCAAGGGCTCAGCACTGGCCTGCCCCCCCAGCTCCCTCCTCACTGGCTGTGATTGATAGCAGTGACTCCCACTGCTGTGTCCCAGGAAATAAGGAAGGAGAGCAGCTGCTCTCATGCACATCACTGGATCAGGATCGGGATCGTGATGAATGTGCTTACACATTGATATGAAGACAAAGCAGAAATGAGCTCATCAGTCTGCTGCTTCTCTTTTCACTGTTCATTCATGGGCTGGAGGAGGGACAAGACCTAATTGTATTACTTAACTGTAGTATAACAAAAGTCAGGAGTCTGGGCTGACCGTTCTCTGTAGCAGAGCTGTGTAAATCTCAGGATTGGATAGCCAGAAATACAGATCTTTTGTCAGATAAAACAGCTCCCATATACACTTGGGGGTGTATTTACTAAAGCTAGAGAGGGCAAAATTAGTCACAATTGTGCATAGAAACCAATCAGCTTCGAGGTTTTATTGCCAAAGCTTAATTGAACAAGCTGAGGTTAGAAGCTGATTTCTATGCAGAAATTTGACTAATTTTGCCCTCTCTAGCTTTAGTAAATGAACCCCTATATTACCAAAAGTTTTGGGACACCTGCCTTTACACGCACATAAACTTTAATGGCATCCCAGTCTTATAGGGCGTACACACGGTCGGACTTTGTTCGGACATTCCGACAACAAAATCCTAGGATTTTTTCCGACGGATGTTGGCTCAAACTTGTTTTGTCTACACACGGTCGCACAAAGTTGTCGGAAAATCCGATCGTTCTAAACGCGGTGACATAAAACACGTACGTCGGGACTATAAACGGGGCAGTGGCCAATAGCTTTCATCTCTTTATTTATTCTGAGCATGCGTGGCACTTTGTCCGTCGGATTTGTGTACACACAATCGGAATTTCCGACAACGGATTTTGTTGTCGGAAAATTTTATCTCCTGCTCTGCAACTTTGTGTGTCGGAAAATCCGATGGAAAATGTCCGATGGAGCCCACACACGGTCGGAATTTCCGACAACACGCTCCGATCGGACATTTTCCATTGGAAAATCCGACCATGTGTACGGGGCATAATGCTTGCCATATACTATACGAAAAATCGGTCGAAATTCGGTCATAGCTGCAAGGGGTGGGCCAACTCAATATTGAACCCTACGGACTAAAGCTCAATTCACATCTATGCATGTTGCTTTTGAGCGTTTCTGCAGTGCTTTTTGCGGTGCTTGCCGCATTTTTGACCATGCATTTTCGCCGCGATTTGCGGTTTTAATTTTTTTTACACTGTTTTTTTTTACACTGTGGTTGCTTAGCAACCAGATATATATAGTGTAAAAAAGAAATTTAAATAAACGCAAAACGCAAATCGCAGCAAAAACGCAGCAAAAACGCAGTAAAAACGCGGTACTTGCGTTTTGGATGCGGGCTCACTGAATTCTATTACATGCAAAATGCTACATTTTGCATCAAAAAAAGTCCCCGACCCTTTCCAAAAATGCAGAGGCACAAAAATGCATTGACGTAAACATGTTCCATAGGAACCCATGTTAAAAAAATTTCCCTGCATTTCTGCAAAATGCAAAATGCATCAAAAAACGCATTCGTGTGAATCGAGCCTAATGCCCTGTACACAAGGTCGGACATTCCGACAGAATATGTGCGATCGGAGCTTGTTGTTGGAAATTCCGACCGTGTGTGGGCTCCATCTGACTTTTTCCATCGGAATTTCCGACACACAAAGTTTGAGAGCAGGATATAAAATTTTCTGATAACAAAATCCGATCCTTTAACTTCCGATCATGTGTAGACAAATCCGACGGACAAAGTGCCACGCATGCTCAGAATAAATTAGGAAACGAAAGCTATTGGCTACTGCCCCGTTTATAGACCCGACGTACGTGTTTTACATCACCGCGTTTAGAACAATCAGATTTTCCGACGATTTTGTGTGACCGTGTGTATGCAAGACAAGTTTGAGCCAACATCCGTCGGAAAAAATCCATGGATTTTGTTGTCGGAATGGCCGACCGTGTGTACAGGGCATTAGACTGGGATGTCATTAAAGTTCATGTGCGTGTAAAGGCAGGCGTCCCAATACTTTTGGTAATATAGTGTATGTAATTCATCTGTGTATTTAGCTGTTTGTCTGGAGTTCACCTTTCAGTTACTGCATGCTATAGAACTGTACCTAGGGTTTGATGGTATACCTCCCATCTGACATTGTTTCAACCTCCAGTATGGAAAGGGTTAATGGGTCATTTCATGATTCCCCGGCCTAGCTATGCTGCCTGGCATTTAAAAAAGAAAAAAAAAATCGACACTTCAATTTTCTGTGCTGATCATTGTTCCAATGGCCCCAATAGCTTGTCTTTTTGCCAGAAGTCTTTGTAATTTACTGACAATTTGTCATTGTCACCCCAGACATGCCACTTCACTGCGGAACGATTTGACTCTAATGCAAAGCATGACAAGCAGATGAACGTTTCCTGTGATCTTAATTCAAATATGCCATTGAAAGAGGCTAATTTTATTCTTACATAATTCAAACACATATAGAGGATTCTAACAGAAAAGAAAAATGCTCTGAATAATCTTTTTAATGTGATCAGAGCCATCTAGTCTTTGCAATCTCACAATGTTTATTTTATAAAAAAAAAAAACTTCTATATTTTTTATTTAATCTGTGAAACATCCAGCGCTGCTTCTCAGGAATATATAATAATTTTTTTTGTTTTATGCATGTATCAAGAAGTTACTTGCTGCTGCAAGTATTATATACATTAGAGTTCCGACATTGTAATAAAGGGATAATGGTCCTTCCAAAGTAAAAGCAAGTTATTACAATACACAATGCTGGTTTTAATTTACATTCAAGGAGATCTTACAGATTTTTTAACTGTGAATATATGTTTATTTACTGCTATAAGTATTATATACATTACAGTTCAGACATTGTAACAAAGGGATAATGTTTTTTCAACGTAAATGCAAATTGTTATAATACATGATACTGTTTTTAATTCATATTCAAGAAATCTAATATGCAAATAAATGTTTTATTGTGCATTATATTCAACATTAAAAATACAAAAAAATATATATAATTATTGCTAATAATAATCTATAATACAAATAATAATAATAATAATAATAATAATAATAATAATAATAATATTTTATAATTATGTAATAATAATAATAATAATAATAATAATAATAATAATAATTATTATTATTTTATAATTATGTAAAAAAATATATAAATATTTACCACTGCCAGTCAGCAGATGGTGAACTTCAAGCTAGTGTATTAGCTTTCTCCACGTTATTTAAACCTAAGAACAGGAGAAATCAGATTACACAAACTCCTGAATTACCCACAAGGGTTTAAGTGTATCCGAACCCAGAAACAAACATTTAATACACTGCAGATTACCAGATTTTAGATGTGGTGGCTGCATTCGTTTTCTTTTATACAGGATTTTTTTTCCTCTTTATTTTCACTTCCTGACTCTGTGGCTATGCTTACTTTTCAACTGTATTTATAAAAAGAGTTGTCACCTAAGCTGAACTTGTCTTCCTTTCTATATGTCTATTACATGGGGAGGGGGCGGTTAGACATTTATAGAAGGAAGATAAGATTGTTCATGCTTTTAATTTATCTCACAGAAGTGACAAGGTTATTTCTGGCAAGATAGAGATATTTTCTGTACTTGCTAAAAATGTTTTTAGCTTTGAAAACAATTGCAGCTACCACATCTAAGGACTTGTAAGGTGCAATATATTACATTTCTGTTTATGTGTGTAGATATACTTTAAAGTGATTGTAAAGGCTTCTTTTTTTTTTTTTGCTTTTTTTTTTAAATAACAAACATATTGCACAGAGTGACCCCGATCCTCCTCTTCTGGGGTCCCTCAGCGGCACTATCAGCTCCTCCACGCATCGTATAACCCCCTAGAAGAAGCGCTCTCCTTGGGGGGGTTACCTTGCGGGCGCGCTCCCAAGTCCAAGATTTGCATCCATAGACGCAGAATGCCGGACTCGGCCCCGCCCCCCGACGCCCGCGTCATTGGATTTGATTGACAGCAGTGGGAGCCAATGGCTTCACTTCTATCAATCTATCCAATCAAGAGCCAATAACCCCGGGCAGAGAGTACAGCGCGCCTCCGCCGAGGGAACAAAGGGCTCAGGTGAGTAAAACGGAGGGGGGGCCGGGGGGCCGGTCACAGTCAGAAGTTTTTTCACCATAGGATGCATTAAGGTGAAAAAACATGAAGGTTTACAACCCCTTTAAGGCGGGACTCTCTGGCTTAGTCAGTTATACACAGGCTGCCATTAAGCATTCAGCAAGTGCTGGACTTTCTTATATAAAATTGTAGCATACTTTGCAAACTTTGACTTGGCTTTAGTAAATGTGTTTTTGTAAAATAAAGACAGTTTACAAATAATTAATAAAATTGCATTAAATATCAGTTTTTGAACTTGTAAACTTTTAAAACAAAATTTAGCTGACCAAAAAATGTAATTCTCTTTATACTCAAAGACAGTATTAAGCAGCTCAACATAAAGACCAACTCCCCATCTCCTAGCTGAAGACTAGGGATAGGTGTGAGTGATGGTCTCAGAGGCTGTGATGTCTTAGCATAGAACTGGGATCCATACATATAAAACATCCTATACCACATAGAAAGGCATAGAATTGTCCTTAGGAATTTACTAAATTCACATTATTGCCATATACCAAGGCGTAGAGACAGGGCCGGTGCTACCACTAGGCAAACTAGGCAAACTAGGCAGCCGCCTAGGGCGCACTGCCACCTAGGGCGCCCGGCCACTGGTGTTCCTACTCTGTTCTCTCTGCAGCAAGCAACTAAGTCCAGCATCAGCAGGCAGCCGCCACTTCGTTCACACATAGTGTCAGAGGCGCAGCAGCGACGGAAGCCTGTGTCTGTGTCCCGACTCCCGAATTAATGGAAGCAAGTAAACATTCATTGTTGGGCACTGGTAGGCTGCATTGATGGGCGCTGGAGAGGCTGCATTGATGGGCACTGGTGAAGCTGCATTTGATGGGCGCTAGTGAGGCTGCATTTATGGGTGCTGGTGAGGCTGCATTTGATGGGCGCTGGCGAGGCTGCATTGATGGGCGCTGGTGAGGCTGCATTGATGGGCGCTGGTGAGGCTGCATTGATGGGCGCTGGTGAGGCTGCATTTGATGGGCGCTGGTGGGCTACATTTTAGGGGGCGCTTCTCGAAAAAGGTGGGGTATACGAGGTATACATGGGCAGGGCAAAGGAGGTGGAGTCAGGGGTTGAGCCAAGGGGGGCGGCAAAATGAGGTCTCTCTCACCTAGGGTGTCAAAAAACCTTGCACCAGCCCTGCGTAGAGAATACTTGCCCAAAATGTAAGCAGTCAGTGGGGACTTTTATGCACATGGTATGGTCGTGTCCGCTCCTACAAATTTACTGGCAGGCGGTGGTGGCTGACATCAACGTAGTTGCTGTCCTCAGCATGGCAATGGACCCCCTTATCCTTCTTTTGGGCATCACTGATAATCTACCTACTAGTAAGCACAACAGGCTGTTTGTATTTTATGCGGCTTATTATGCCAGGAAGATTATCCTGTCCGAATGGAAGCTCCTGGATCCTCAGCATGGAAGTCTCTAATAAATGCTACTTTGCCCTTATACAAACTTACCTACATGGGGCGTAACTGCCCACAGAAATTCAACAAGATAAGGGCGGCCTGGGTTCAGGCTAGACATCCTATGCCTCGTACACACGATCGGCCTTTCCGACAACAAAACTGTGGAATTTTGTTCGAAGGGCGTTGGCTCAAACTTGTCTTGCATACACAAGGTCACACAAATGTTGGCCAACAATTACAAAAGTAGTGACGTACGAGACGTACTACGTGGTTTTTCAGCTCTTTAGCACCACCCTTTGGGCTCCTTCTGCTAATTTCGTATTAGTAGAAGTTTGGTGAGTGTTGATTCGTGCTTTTCAGTTCGTCAACCGGACATGTTGCGGAATCGGAGGAGATAACGTGTTATTTATTATTGGCCTTGGAGTTATTGCTTTGACATTATTTTTTTGGTTGAATAATGATTTGATTTGGTATATTTTCTATATTTTTGGATGCATAAAATGCACTTTTTGGTTAAGTTCTATTGGCAGATAGCATGTCTAATTTTATTTGTTTTCTTTTTTTAATGCACAATAAAAAAATTGTGTAGAATAATACTTGGCTATGTATTTTACTTCAAATGACAGTTTGGGAGTAGGCAGTTACATTTTAAAAAATACAATGTAAAATTGACAAGGGACACCAACATAGTTGTATCTTTGATCTTAAAAACTACGGGATAATGGTGTTGTGGTAATTTGCCCAAATAAAAAAAAAAGCATAATAATATTATTCTTGATATCACTAGAAAAAAAGCCTTTAAAAATTCATTTGCAATAACTCCATCAGTATCACCAGCAAAGCAGCTTCATTATTATCCCATTAAAGAAGAAGAGAATTGTGCGCTGCATTTGGAGATTTCATAATTTGCCGCGTCACAAATGTTAATTCTCCATTACAAACGCTAGTTTACAAGACCGACCACTTCTGCTTCCGAGCATGCGTGTTTGTACTTTGGACTTTTGTCCGACGGACTTGTGTGGACACAATCGGAAAATCTGACAACACACATTTGTTGTTGGAAAATTTGAGAGCATGCTTTGTTGGTGGAAAGTCCGACAACAAATGTCCGATGGAGCGTACACACGGTCGGACTTACCGCCAACAAGCTCACATCCAACATTTCCTGTCGGAAAATCTGATCATGTGTACGCGGCATAACAGTATGAACGGTTGACAGACCTTTTTAAATTGTTCTAAATGGTGCTGATTGTCAAGGAGATGAAACCCCCATCCCTGGACTAAATGGTTAACCACTTGCTTACTGGGCACTTAAACCCCCCTTCCTGTCCAGACCAATTTTCAGCATTCAGCGCTGAAGCACTTTGAATGACAATTGCGCGGTCATACAACACTGTACCCAAATTACATTTTTATCATTTTTCCCCCACAAATAGAGCTTTCTTTTAGTGGTATTTGATCACCTCTGTGGTTTTTATTTTTTGTTAAAAAAATGTAAAAAAACTAATTTAAAAAAAAAAAAATTTTTTAAATATTTTGTTATAAAAATTTTAAAATAGGTCATTTTTCTCCTTCATTTATGTACACTGATGAGGCGGCACTGATGGGCATTGATAGGTGGCAGTGATAGGCACTGATGGGTGGCAGTGATGGGCACTGATGGGTGGCAATAATGGGCACTGATCGTTTACACTGATAGGCAGCACTGATAGGTGGCACTGGTGGGCATTGATAGGTGGCACTTGGGGGCATTGATAGGTGGTGCTCATAGGCATTGATAGGTGGCACTGGTGGGCACTGTCAGGTGGCAATGGCAGGTGGCACAGATGAAGTATAATTGCCTCTTCCTCTTCAGGACCGATGTCCCTTGCGAGTGAGCCGGTGATCGGCTTTTTTTTCTAGTAAAAAAAAACGATTACTGAGCTTTTGTTTACATCATGTGATCAGCTGTCATTGGCTGACAGCTGATCACATGGTAAGGGGCCGGGACCGACCCCTTGCTCGGATCGGTGATCACCTGAGTCTCAGTGACTCGGTGATCGTAGATCATATGACGGCCTCCCGGAAATTCAGGTCCGCGCTGTGGCCGTCATTCGGCTATAGCGCGGATGTCAAGTGGTTAAAGAAGATTTTCCTCTGAATGGGACTTTGAAAGGGCAGTATTCATCTAATTGGTCAGACAGTGGTAACACATATTATGTTTGTAACATTAAAAAGTAACATGTACAATGCATGGGATATACAGGATGCAGATACAGAAATATGCAATAACACAACAGTTGACAACAACCATTAGTCTGTTGAAAATGGGAGCAACAGAGATACCAAACGTGTTTCAAATCTGCGATATTGGCTCTCTTCTTCAGGGGTAGGTAGTTACAACAGGATGTGAATACGTCTACAATTGATAAAGGAAAAATATAAGGATATATGCATTGGAAAAACAAACAAGCATAGTATCAAAATGTTGAATTTCTCAATTGTGTGCGCACTAACCATATAATTCTGGAGTTCCACTTTAACCACTTCAGCCCCGGAAGGATTTACCCTCTTCCTGACCAGGCCATTTTTTGCCATACCGCACTGTGTCGCTTTAACTGACAATTGCGCAGTCATGTGACGTTGTACCCAAACAAAATTGATGTCCTTTTTTTCCCCACAAATAAAGCTTTCTTTTGGTGGTATTTGATCACCTCTGCGGTTTTTATTTTTTGCGCTATAAACAAAAAAAGAGTGACGATTTTGAAAAAAAAAACAAAATGTTTTTCTTTCTGCTATTAAACATTCCCCCCCTCCAAAAAAAATTGCAATAAGCGTATATTGATTGGTTTGCACAAAAGTTATCGCATCTACAAACTAGGGGATAGATTTATGGCATTTTTATGATTTATTTATTTTTTACTAGTAATGCGGGATGAGTGATTTTTAGCGTGACTGCGACATTGCGGCGGACAGATCGGACACCTAACTGACACTTTTGACACTTTTTTGGGAACCAGTGACGTTACTACAGTAATCAGTGCTAAAAAATATGCACTGTTATTGTGCTAATGACACTGGCAGGGAAGGGGTTAACATCAGGGGCAATTAAGGGGTTAAATGTGTTTCCTGTTTGTGTTTTCTAACTGTATGGGGGACTGTGTGACTGGGGAAATGCACAATAAAAAAAATTGTGTAGAATAATACTTGGTTGTGTGTTTTACTTCAAATGACAGTTTGGGAGTAGGCAGTTACATTTTAAAAAATACAATGTAAAATTAGCAAGGGACACCAACATAGTTGTATCTTTGATCTTAAAAACTACGGGATAATGGTGTTGTGGTAACTTGCCAAAAAAAAAAAATAAAATAACAAGCATAATAATATTATTCTTGATATCACTAGAAGAAAAAAAGCCTTTGGAAATTCGTTTGCAATAACTCCATCAGTATCACCAGCAAAGCAGCTTCATTATTATCCCATTAAAGAAGAAGACAATGTGCGTTGCATTTGGAGATTTCATAATTTGCCGCGTCACAAATGTTAATTCTCCATTACGACCACTTCTGGCTCGTCCTTGCTTCCGAGCATGCGTGTTTGTACTTTGGACTTTTGTCCGACGGACTTGTGTACACACGCTTGGAAAATCCGACAACAGACATTTGTCCGCAGAAAACGTTAAAACCTGCGATCCAACATTTGTCCGTGGAAAATCCGACAACAATTGTCCGATGGAGCGTACACACGGTCGGATTTTCTGCCAACAGCCATCACACAATTCCCGTCGGAAAATCCGATTGTGTGTACGAGGCTTTAGGAACAAAGTAAAGCCTCATACACACGATCGGACTTTGTACAAACTCTCCAGTGGATTTTTGTACAAAGGGCGTTGGCCATAAACAAATTAAGCATACACACGGCAGGACTTTTTCAGTCAACTTTCACCAAATCACGTGGTTTTTCAGCTCTTTACCGCCACCCTTTGGTCAACTTCTATATTGTTGTCTGATCTTTTGCATTGGTACTTTGACTAAAGTCCTATGGACTTGTGTACACACGATAGGATTTTGCACCATAGGACTTTTGTTGCCGGAAAGTTTGTCTGTTTGCACAGCCAACATTTGTCTGATGAAAACCGAAAAAGTTTGTCCGATGGAGCGTACACACGGTTGGATGTTGCCTTAAAACAGCTAATTTGCATGTTTGTTGTCAAAAAGTCCTATTGTGTGTATGGGCCTTAAGGCCTCATGCACACTGGATGTTAAAATAACGTTATGAATATGGCAGGAGCTTTGCAGTGCGTTTTTCAAAGTTTTTGCAATAGCATTTTTTAGCGTCTATTAGCGTTTTTTAGCTGTTAAAAAAAAATAAATAAATTTTACATTTTTTTTTTCAATGGATCAAAAACGTCAAAAACCACTGGTGAGGCGCGTTTTTGAGCATTTATCGGAGTTCATTAGCGTTTTTTGACATTAGAGTGTTTTTACAGCTGAAAACAGCTTAATAACTCCTCCCAGAACCCACTCGTTTTGGGGGTTTTTTAAAGCCAAAAAACGCCCCAGCCAAAAACTGCTGATAACAGCCTATGTGTGCATGGACACATAGGATAACATGATGGGGAGTTTATTGACGGTAGAAAAAAAAACGTCTGAAGCCAAAAACAGCTGCTGTAAAAATGTCCAAAAACGTCCAGTGTGCATAAGGCCTTAAGCCTCGTACACACAATCGGACTTTCCAATGGGAAATGTTCGATGACAGGCTGTTGGCGGTAAATCTGACCGTGTGTATGCGCCATCGGTCAATTGTTGTCAGACTTTCCGCCAGCAAATGTTGGCTAGCAGGTTTTCAAATTTTCCGCCAACAAATGTGTGTTGTCAGATTTTCCGATCGTGTGTACACAAGTCGTACACGCATGCTCGGAAACAAGGACGAGCCAGAAGCGGTCGGTCTTGTAAACTAGTGTTCGTTATGGAGAATTAACATTTGTGACGCGGCAAATTATGAAATCTCCAAATGCAGCGCACAATTCTCTTCTTCTTTAATGGGATAATAATGAAGCTGCTTTGCTGGTGATACTGATGGAGTTATTGCCAATGAATTTTTAAAGGCTTTTTTTTCTAGTGATATCAAGAATAATATTATTATGCTTTTTTTTTTTTTTATTTGGGCAAGTTACCACAACATCATTTTCCCGTAGTTTTTAAGATCAAATATACAACTATGTTGGTGTCCCTTGTTAATTTTACATTGTATTTTTTTAAATGTAACTGTCTACTCCCAAACTGTCATTTGAAGTAAAACACATAGCCAAGTATTATTCTACACAATTTTTTTATTGTGCATTAAAAAAATAAAAAAAAATAAAATTAGACATGCTATCTGCCAATAGAACGTAACCAAAAAGTGCATTCAATGCATCCAAAAATATAGAAAATATACCAAATCAAATCGTTATTCAACTAAAAAAATGTCAAAGCAATAACTCCAAGGCCAATAGTAAATAACACGTTATCTGCTCCGATTCCACAACATGTCTGGTTGACCAACGGCCGTTCACAAACAAACTGAAAAGCGCAAAATGAAAAGTGCGAAATGAAAAGCGCGAATCAGCACTCACCAAACTTCTACTAACACGAAATTAGCAGACGGAGCCCAAAGGGTGGCGCTAAAGAGCTGAAAAACCACGTAGTACATCTAGTACATCACTACGTTCGTAATTGTTGGTCAACATTTGTGTGACCGTGTGTATGCAAGACAAGTTTGGGCCAACGCCCTCCAGACAAAATTCCACGGTTTTGTTGGCCAACAATCCGATCGTGTGTATGAGGCTTAAGGGTTACAACTATCTACAAGCTAGGGCTGAGCATCCACAGAACTGCAATGTATAGGATAAATGTCATGGACAGAGCAGATAACTATTACCATATTATCAGTCCATCCTCATATATTGCATCGATAGCTGTGTAGCAGGACACTCTGCAGAATTCCAAATGGGCAGGGGAACATACTGCGACAATGATTACCATCAGGTTCAATTTCACGTGTCCTAATGCCTTGAAAGAGATACCAGCCAACGACTGAATGAAACGGATGTTTAGGCAATGACCTGTTTTATGCATGCATAGAGACTACTGCAGCTATCTTTTTCAATTTAGACTCGGAGAGTCGAGAGGGCCTTTAAATTCGCCAGGCTCATGCAAGAGTTCTTTTTTTTTTTTTTTTTTTAAATGCCAGGCTAATTGCGGAGTGTTGTACATTTAATAGGCAACCACTGGGACAGGATGACAAAAGTTCTTTGTTGTACGGGAGTGCATTAGGCAGCAAGACAAGGACTGCGCTAAAACGGTCATATGAAGCTCCAGAGATAGCGTCATTAATGGGACACTGAGCTCCAATTAAGGGCACGGCCCTTAAGACGAAGGTGAAAAGCGTGGGCCATCACCTGTGACTCCCGAAGGGAATGCAGCTGTAGAGAAACTCGATGACACACTATATAAACCTTGAAACCTTGAAAAAGGCAAGACAAATACACATTAATGAAGAAAAGTAAATAATTATTGATCCGTCTGCAAAAAGGAGTATCTACAGAGGAAATGTGTGCTGCTGTTAAAAGCTTAAAGGGGAATTCCGGCCTATAATGTGTTGTTAAATGAAAGGACAAGTACAAGCAAAGCTTGTTTGGCTGTATTTCTCCCATGGATCACATGAGTGGAATTCATTCTGCACTCCTGTGACCCGTTTTCAGCAGACAGAGGGCTGAAGCTCGCTGTCGGCTGATGCCACACAGCCATACCTCCCAACATTGTGAGATGGGAATGAGGGACACCTACTTGCAAACGTATGTAGGCATAGGGCACGCCCCCTGCCACACCCCCTTAAAGGAGAATAAACCAAAAAAAAAGGTTAATTAAATCCAGAAGGACTTTTTTTTTACCACTATTATTCCTTTATATTGGCTTTTAAAATGTACAAATGCAGCAATTTAGAAATTGGATGAAAGGTTTAGCAGTGGGAAAAACTTTTTGAAAGATAAAAAGTGCATTTTATATACACCTATATGGATCTGACCAAAATGAGGGACAAATGAGGGGGAAAGAGGGGGAAGGGGACAGGGACAGTCCCTCGAAATCTGGGACCGTTGGGAGGTATGACACAGCCAGTCAAGGTTGGGGAAAGATTGGGATCCACCCACATGCCTGGACCAGCACCTGGCTCAGCCGCTGAGAGCCTGAGCCAGCCGCTCCTGCCCCCTCCCCAGCCTGGTGCTTTAGTGAGGGGGGGGCAGTCGGGGACAGAGCAGACAGCTGTGATTGACAGTCACCAGCCCTCTGCTCAGGGAACACTGAGAACCAAGCGATCAGCAGTGTTTGATTGCTGGGTTCTCAGTCTTAGAGCTGGCGGGGGACATATTCAGCATCGGTCCAATGCTGCACCTAGGTAAGTATAATTCTTTAACCACTTTAACCCCCAGAAGGATTTACCCCCTTCCCGACCAAGCACCCTTTTTTGCGATTTGGCACTGCGTCGCTTTAACTTACAATTGCGTGGCCGTGCGGCGTTGTACCCAAACAAAATTGACGTCCTTTTTTCCCCACAAATAGAGCTTTCTTTTAGTGGTACTTGATCACCCCTGCGATTTTTATTTTTTGCGCTATAAACAAAAAAATAGGGACAATATTGAATTAAAAGCAATATTTTTAATAAATATCCCCACAAAAGATATAAAAAAACAAATTTCTTCCTCAGTTTAGGCCGATATGTATTCTTCTATAAATTTTTGGTAAAAAAAACCCGCAACAAACATATATTGATTGGTTTGCGCAAAAATGACCTTGTCTACAAAATAGGGGATAGATCTGCAATTTTTATCATGACTGCGACATTGTGAACAGATCGGACACTTTTGACACTATTTTGGGACCATTGACATTTATACAGCAATCAGTGCTATAAAAATGCACTGATTACTGTGTAAATGACACTGGCAGGGAAGGAGTTAAACACTAGGGGGCGATCAAGGAGTTAACTGTGTTCCCTCAGCGTGTTCTAACTGTAGGGGAGATGGGCTCACTAGAACATGACAGAGATCACTGCTCCCGATCACTGTGAGCAGTAGATCCCTGTGATGTTGCTAGGCAGAACAGGGAAATGCCTTGTTTACATATCATGACCGCGGGCCACTGGCGGACATTGAGTCCGCGGGACCCACAGGCACGCTCCCGCGGTGCGAGCGCATCGGCGGCGGTGTTCTTTGCGCCCGCTAGCCGTGTATGATGCAGCGACGTACAGGTACGTTGTTTTGCGCACCCGTGCCACTTTTCCGACATATATCGGCGTGAATCGGTCAGAAAGTGGTTAAACAAATGTTTTCCTATACTCCTCTTTTAATGCAGCTTGGTAATACAATACAATTTTTTTAAGACAAGCAGTCTAAGTACCTGAATTTGACTTGATGTTAGTTCATGTACAGCAGAGCTCAGATGGTTAAAGGGAAAGCAGGAACAGTAGCCAATCAGGTCATATTCTGACAAGGAGCATGCTGAGAGCAGAGTGACAGATAGATGTGCTCATTGCTGTGCTGTAGCCATGTGCAGAACGAAAAAATTTGTTTAGTTTTGATTCGTTATTTACATACCGTATATACTCGAGTATAAGCCGACCCAAAATATAAGCCGAGGCACCTAATTTTACCACAAAAAACTGGGAAAACTTATTGACTCGAGTATAAGCCTAGGGTGAGAAATGTGCAGCTACCGTAAGTGGAAAAGAGTGTCAACAATGCCCATTTGCAGCCTCACTGTGCCCATTTGCAGTCATAGGTCCCCCGAACTTCAAACTCGGTAGTTAAGGGTTCCTAGATGCCCCCTAGCTGCAGCCATAATTTGTTGTCTCTGGACCCAAAGGGTCCCGAAATGACATTGCTACAGATGGACACAGTTGACCGACTTTGGGGCCCCGTATCTCAGGGCTACTTGGTGCTAGGAACTCCAACACCAAGTACCACCAACTAGCACTATATCATATCCAAAGCTGGGGTTCCTAGCACCAAGTGGCCCTGAGAAACGGGGCCCCAAAATCAGTTTGGAAAATGTCAAGCACTTTTCTGCAGCAGAGAATGACATTTTCCAAACTGACTTTGGGGCCCTGTATCTCAGGGCCACTTGGTGCCATGAACTCCAGCTTTGGATATGTTGTCGTGCTAGTTCCACTGGGTTTGCACATCAAATTTGGGGTTCCTAGCACCAAGTAGCCACGAGATATGGGGCCCCGAAGTCGGTTCGGAAAATGTCATTCTCTGCTGCAGAAAAGTGCTTGACTCGAGTATAAGTCGAGGGGGGCATTTTCAGCACAACAAGAAGGGGCTGAAAAACTCGGCTTATACTCGAGTATATACGGTAAATGTGTTTATTTAAATTAATTTAATTCATTTTCGGAATTCATTTTGTTTATTCGTTTTCAAATTGATTTGAGTTTGGATCGATTCGAAACATTTTTGAATCAATTTAGAATAGTTTTCTAATCGTTTTCCAATTGCCAAAGAGAATAAAATAGAATAGAAAATAAAGGAATAGAATAGAAAAAAATAGAATAGAATATAACAGAAAAACAGAACAAAATAGGATAGAAAATAAAAGAACAGAATGGAATGGAATAGAATAGAAAGGAATAGAATAGAATACAAAAATAGAAAAAAATAAAAAGATTATAACCATCTTCTGATATTTTAATAGAATAGAAAAGAATAGAATTAAAAAAGCCAATAGAATAGAATAGAAATAATATTTTCCAAACCATTTTCCAAAATTCAAATAGGATCAATTCAAACTTGAATAGAATAGAAAAGAATAGAGTAGAATAGAATATAAAATAACACAATAGTATAGAAAAAAAACAACAGAATGGAATAGAATAGAATGAATATAACCATCTTCCTATTCTAATATATTCTTTTCTATTCTATTCAATTTTGGATTTATTCTATTTGAATTTTGGAAACTAGTTATATTCTTTTTATTCTAATCTATTCTATTGTTTTTTTTAATTAAATTCTTTTTTTTTGTTTGTTTATTTTATTCTATTCTATCCTCTTCTGTTCTATTATTTTATTTGCTATTCTATTCTATTCTTTTCTTTTCTGTTCAAATTCAAATTTATTCTATTTGAAATTCGAATTTCAGAAGATGGTTATATTCATTCTATTCTATTCTGTTTTCTTCCATATTATTCTGTTATTTTCTATTTCTATTCTATTCTAATCTATTCTTTTCTATTCATATTCAAATTGATTCTATTTGAATTTTGGGAAATGGTTATATTCTATTTTATTTTTTTTTTTTTAATTCTATTCTTTTCTATTCTATTCTTTTTTTGTGTATTCAAATTTATTCAAATTTAAATTCGAACTTCGGAAGATGGTTATATTCTTTCTATGTTATTCTATTCTATTTGTTGCTATTATATTCTAATCTATTCTGTTCTTTTATTTTCTATTCTATTTTGTTCTGTTTTACTCTCTTAATTTTCTGTTATATTCTTTTCTAGTCTATTATTTTTTTTATTATTATTCTATTCCTTTATTTTTGTATTCTCTTTGGAAATTGGAAAACAATTTGAAAACTTTTGAAATTTGAAAATTATTTGAATTTGAAAACTATTAGAATTCGAAAACTATTCGAAAGCAATTCGAATTCAAATTTCATCCAATTTTTTTTTTTTTCGTTAGTTCGGATTCGTTTTAAATTCAGCACTATTGTAATTTGGAAATTCGGATACATCCGAATTTCCAAAATATTCAAATTCGTCCGAATTTAAATTTGGAACGAAACAAACCACAGATGTCTACTGTGCTGCTTCTCCATTTGCTGTCCAGTCACAGGCAGGAGACAGATACATGACAGCCTTGGCTCAGATGAATTGGGCTGAATTTTTTTGTTTTGGATAGAGTGGTGAGGGATTAGAATACTTGTCAGTTTTTTTAGGGGGTGTTCCCCTCCTCTGTTTGTCCTGGTGACCGGTATCGCCAAAAGTGAAAGTAAAAGACCATCCCAAATTCTGAGGGGTCAGTAAAACCAGAACAGGTTAGGAAATCATCCACTGGGGACACCAGTTCTGGTGACCCTAAAGACTACCAGGGATTCCCCCCACTTTCAAGGGATTCGACCCCCTACACTTCCTGTTGTGGCTATGGGGCAGGAAATGAAAAGAAATCACCCCAGTGACACACAAGTGACAAAAAAAACCCTGACAGTTTTAAAACCTCTCTTACTCCATACAAAATTATGAAAAGTGATACCTTCACTTTAAGGTGACCAATCACATGGCTGTTTAGGAATTGCTCTGCAGATAATTGCCCTATGTATGGATCCACTCTTCACACATGAGACCTACAAATATCTGGGATGGAATATATGGAAGAGAACCATACTGGTACAAGCATACAGTTTTTGTGCAACTGTATAATTGCCCATCCATGTGATATGGGTATCTGCAACATGTTTTTATTTTAATTCTCCATGATTATGATCTACCTTGCAAGAAGATCTGAACAAATTAATGGGGTGGACAACTACATGGCAAATGAGGTTTAATGTAGAAAAATGTAAAATAATGCATTTGGGTGGCAAAAATATGAATGCAATCTATACACTGGGGGGAGAACCTCTGGGGGAATCTAGGATGGAAAAGGACCTGGGAGTCCTAGTAGATGATAGGCTCAGCAACGGCATGCAATGCCAAGCTGCTGCTAACAAAGCAAACAGAATATTGGTATGCATTGAAAAGGGGATCAACTCCGGAGATACGATAATTCTCCTGCTCTACAAGACTCTGGTCCGGCCGCACCTGGAGTATGCTGTCCAGTTCTGGGCACCAGTCCTCAGGAAGGATGTGCTGGAAATGGAGCAAGTACAAAGAAGGGCAACAAAGCTAATAAAGGGTCTGGAGGATCTTAGTTATGAGGAAAGGTTGCGAGCACTGAACTTATTCTCTCTGGAGAAGAGACGCTTGAGAGGGGATATGATTTCGATATACAAATACTGTACTGGTGACCCTATATAGAAATAAAACTTTTTCGCAGAAGAGAGTTTAACAAGACTCGTGGCCACTCATTAAAATGAGAAGAAAAGAGGTTTAACCTTAAACTACGTAGAGGGTTCTTTACTGTAAGAGCGGCAAGGATGTGGAATTCCCTTCCACAGGCGGTGGTCTCAGCGGGGAGCATTGATAGCTTCAAGAAACTATTAGATAAGCACCTGAATGACCGCAACATACAGGGATATATAATGTAATACTGACACATAATCACACACATAGGTTGGACTTGATGGACTTGTGTCTTTTTTCAACCTCACCTACTATGTAACTATGTAACTATGTAACTATGTAAGAAACAGGATCTGCACATGCCCTGGGATTGACATGCTTGTCTCATCCTAAATTCAGCACGTCAGTCCAAGAATAAAGGGTCTGGAGGATCTTAGTTATGAGGAAACATTGCGAGCACTGAACTTATTCTCTCTGGAGAAGAGACGCTTGAGAGGGGATATGATTTCAATATACAAATACCGTACTGGTGACCCCACAATAGGGATAAAACTTTTTCGCAGAAGGGAGTTTAATAAGACTTGTGGCCACTCATTGAAGAAAAGAGGTTTAACCTTAAACTACGTAGAGGGTTCTTTACTGTAAGAGCGGCAAGGATGTGGAATTCCCTTCCACAGGCGGTGGTCTCAGCGGGGGGCATCGATAGTTTCAAGAAACTATTAGATAAGCACCTGAACGACCACAACATTCAGGGATATATAATGTAATAATGACTTATAATCACACACACACAGGTTGGACTTGATGGACTTGTGTCTTTTTTTCGACCTCACCTACTATGTAACTATGTACCTATGATGGCCATCTGTTTCAGACCTAAATAGAGATATGAGAGGCCTATGTTTGGCCAACCTACTCTAAGCCAGAAAGACTGTCTAAATTTAGTCTTGATCATAAATAGCTCAAGCTAATTGTTAATAAAGCACTCTTTTGGTCTTCTCCTAAGCTCAGTGTTGCTGTTGCTTCTGCCTGCTGCCAGTAGGTGTCACTGGTACCTCTGGCAATAGAGTGAGAAGCACAGGGTTATGAAGATTTATGCTTCTTCTGACCATCCACTAGGTAGGAGGTTTATTGCCAATGGTGCATGCTGGGGGAGGACATAAATATTTGAAGGCTGCCCTTGTTAGCTTTTCCCCAGGCTTTGTGCCTGGGAGGGTGTGTTTCCATAGTGTCTATGATCCAGTTAGGCCTGTGGCTTAGGATTCCTTTGTATGTACCAATAGCAAAGCTTGGGAGTGTGCTGCTGAAGCTTGCCTGCCCAGGGTGGCCCTGTTCCTAGAGGTTAAAGGGAAAAAGAAGCTTTGCAGAGGATAAGTGTCTGAAAGGTGGAAGGTGATTCCTAGGATGAGTACCAAAGCTTACTCTGTTGTTGGAGATCCCAAGGGCGGGAAACTCATGGAGAGGCTGGAGACCTGTCTGAGGGAGTGTCCGCTCCTGCTAGAGAAGATCCAGGATGCTGGTTTCAGCCTAAAGGCCATTTTTGCCTGTACTAAATCATAAGGATAGAGTTTGCAACATAGTTTGGGTGTCTGAATTTCCACTTCTCAATCTAGGAGGTAGTGATTGGATAAATAAATAATTTGAAAACCCATAAAGTGATTTGCACCGAAGGTCTTACATTCCCCTTTGAGCCTGGGAGGGTGTGTTTCCATAGTGTCTGTGATCCAGTTAGGCCTCTGGCCTAGGATTCTTTTGTATGTACCAATAGCAAAGCCTGGGAGTGTGCTGCTGAAGCTTGCCTTGCCAGGTTGGCCCTGTTCCTAGAGGTTATAGGTACAAGGAGCTTTGCAGCGGATAAGTATCTGAAAGGTGGAAGGTGATTCCTAGGATGAGTACCAAAGCTTACTCTGTCGTTGGAGATCCCGAGGACGGGAAACTCATGGAGAGGCTGGAGACCTGTCTGAGGCATTGCAGAAGTGTCTGCTCCTGCTAGAGAAGATTCAGGATACTGGTTTCAGCCTAAAGGCCATTTTTGCCTGTACTAAACCATAAGGGTAGAGTTTGCAACATAGTTTGGGTGTCTCAATTTCCACTTTTCAATCTAGGAGGTAGTGATTGGATAAACAAAACCTTTGAAAACCCATAAAGTGATTTGCACCCAAGGTCATACATTCCCCCTTTGTGCCTGGGAGGGTGTGTTTCCACAGTGTCTGTGATCCAGTTAGGCCTCTGGCCTAAGATTTCTTTGTATGTACCAATAGCAAAGCCTGGGAGTGTGCTGCTGAAGCTTGCCTGCCCAGGGTGGCCCTGCTCCTAGAGGTTATAGGTACAAGGAGCTTTGCAGAGGATAAGTGTCTGAAAGGTGGAAGGTGATTCCTGGGATGAGCACCAAAGATAACTCTATCGTTGGGAGATCCCGAGGACGGGAAACTCATGTAGCGGCTGGAGACCTGTCTGAGGGATTACAGAAGTGCCCGCTCCTGCTAGAGAAGATCCAGGATGCTGGTTTCAACCTAAAGGCCATTTTTGCCTGTACTAAACCATAAGGATAGAGTTTGCAACATAGTTTGGGTGTCTGAATTTCCACTTCTTAATCTAGGAGGTAGTGATTGGATAAATAAAACCTTTGAAAACCTATAAAGTGATTTGCACCCAAGGTCTTACATTCCCCCTTTACTAGCCGTGGACTGTAATGCTAGCCCAACCTGTCTCTGGGAGTCCCTCACAAGCCCTCGGGCATCAGGGGGATGCTACACATGTATGCAGATATAACTTCTACGGGTACCTTAAGATGCATTCTGAGTCATTATCCCAGCATCTGTTTGCCAATACAGCAGAAACACTGATGCATACATCCTAGCATCTTGGCATGGAGTTTATGAAAGCATCCTTGACGTGCCATACATCATCACAAACCCATGATACACTCACCGCGGTGAGATACGTGGGCTTGCTCTCACTGTAGGCTCAGTTGGCACAGTCCGGGCATCCTGATCTAATCTATTTGAAACATTTTCCACTTAATACCCAGCCCACATGCCAAGGAGTACGTTGAATCATGTCTTAGCAGAAAAAGGTTAAAAATGTGATTCATTAAAGTCTCAGAACAGCTACATAGCGCTTTTTTTCCCCCTCTCCTCCTGAAGATTACAGCAATATTCCTTCCTGAGGTCAAAAGATATTAGGCAGGTTCAGCAAATACCGTTGTCCTTTAATAATGCCCCGAGAAAATGATCAAACGCTCATTAACATTAGGGTAATTCGTTTGAAATTTGGCATGTCATCCCGATAACGAACTGCCGTAACCATTAAAAAGAATGTAAGTTTTACTCTTCTGCCGCTCCGAAGGCCCCGTTCTTGTACTCTTGAAAGCTTCTAATGCCTGCCATCTGGCAAGCAGAGTGCAACCTTTGAAAAAGTTAAGTGACTGTGAATTTTAATGTATGAGATAAATATCAGCAGTTGGAGACATTTCAATTGAATTTTTCTGAACTCCGAGCCTCATGTCTCTTAATTCAGCAATATGCGCTGCAAACTGGAGGAAAAGCAAAAAAAAAAAAAAAAAATATTTGCGATGTTGAAAAAGTGATAAGGTGGTTGCAGAATCTTCGTCAAAGAGTAACTATCGGAGCGGTCCGGAGAATGCCATTTCAAGGAAGGTTAAATAAACGAAATATCTCTAAGGACACGTTGAGGCAATATTGCGTGGCTTTTTAACTTTATCTTTGGCAGGCACATTCCTAAACGATTGATGGCTGTCATAGGTGAATTATTAATAATAATAGGCCAATTTAGGCACATTATTCATAATACAACGGAGAGCCGCCGCTGCTTCTGTGAATTGAGAGGCAGACCACATTTCTGATAAGGCAACAGGCTGGCCGGAAACAACTTTGTATTCAAGAAAAACATAAGGGGAAAATAATAAAAAAATATTGGGAAATTAATATTTCACTACTGCTAGGTTGGCTTATTGATTCATGACTTTGTAGTTAAAATAAAATATGCTACAAGTAGAATTATCGAATTATCGCTGGTATAGAAATGCCTGAAATGTGGGAATGATTAAGAGACATCAGTTTAGGCAGCATGCGCTCTTTAAAAGGAATGCCAGGGAAGCTTCTGCAGAGTTGTTCTGGGTATATTCAACCTTAGGCCCCATTCACACCTGAGCATTTTGTAGCTTGAAGCCTGAAGCTACCAAACGCTGGAAAATTAAAAAAAATCAATTATTCTGTATGGATATGGTTCACATCTCCATTCCAAAACGCTTGAAGCCAGAAGCTCCAAAAAGGCCTGAAGCTCAAACAAGTTCTGGAACTTTTTTTTTTAGGCAGATTTGGGCATTTTTCTGCTTTTTACATTGGTGACCTTTTGACCTGTACAAAATCGCAGCAAAACGTGGCAAAATCAAGACATAACGCCGTAAAAAATGCGGCATAAATCTCAGCAAACTCGCGTGACTTTCTGCCTGAAAACGCTAGGTGTGAATGGGGCCTTAAGGAGGCTTCAGTGCAAAAGATAATACTGGTGGGATTATACTGTAGGGTTTCTCAGTTGAAAGGGATCTTCTCATGACATACAACTTTGTAAAAATAAGCACACCTGCAATATAAGAGAAGGAACATTAACCTTTCCTGCTGCCCATACCGTCAGTTTGTTCAGTAGAAATCTTCCTAAAAGGTTTGCAGGGAAACTGACACTTCTCGGAGATTTCTCCTCCTAATGATGACCACCACATCGTTATACTATAGTGATTCTACTTCTTCCTCATGGGTTCTAAAATGCCCCCATTTCTAAGTATGTCTTCCAGTGGCCGCTGGTGGTATATTTTTTTTGGGGGGGGCAAACAATGCACCCACAGCCACCCCCCCTCCCAGTCGGTCATGTCATATTAACTTGCTATTGTGACACAACTGGGTGGGCCCAGCCTTTTTTGAAGCCTATTAGAGCCTCCAGCTCTAATCACGTGCTTCTAAATAAAAAAAAAACCCATTGGAATCCATACGTTAGGTGCCCCGCATGTAGATTAGAGGGCCAGATGCAGGAATTAGGGGGGCAGCATTACGGGCCCCCACTGATGTCTGATCGTTCTGTCTGTCTGTCTACTCACTCTATCTATCTATCTATCTATCTATCTATCTATCTATCTATCTATCTATCTATCTATCTATCTATCTATCTATCTATCTATCTATCTCCATACATCTAATTATCTCCTCCATATGTACACAATGGATTTAGTTCTGTGACAATTGTAGTCCAATTGTTGGAGATGAGTGCTGTGTTTAACCAATTTGGAGTCCCATCATTGACGACGAGACACTAGAATTAATTCACTGACCAGGACTCTTTACTCTCCATTGTCTGCCTCACTTATGTTTAAAAGTCCCTTATCATCACTTGGGTAAATACAAAAATATGGTGTCTATTTTATTATACGAGCGCAGTAATAATTGCAATTTCAATTATGTCTGATTCAAAGCTTGAAAGAGGATATAATGGCTTTCACTATTAAAAGCTGAATTACTGTCATTATTCTCAAGGTGCACTTCATCACTTAGCTTTTTCACTCCCTCATGAGTGCTCATAAATACAACTATTTTTTGTACTATTAAAGAGCCCATTAGAATTAACGTTATTTTAAACTTTCACGATGACGTTGAGGTGCACTAAGAGGATAAGAAGAAGAGCCTTTATTTAACCAATAAATCACAGAACTGGTGTCCTTTTCTACTTAGGGTTAGGTTATAGTCCTTAAAGGGTAACTCTGGTCTAAAAAGAAAAAGCTCTTTACATGCAGTTGTTGTTTCCTGCCTTTTTTTTTTGTATCTTTTTTTTTTGGATAGCAAGTTCTTTGCATGAGATTGTAGGACCTTCTTTAACTAAATGACCAGAGAGATTTACAGTGGTTGTAAACCCTTACATATACCCAGTGAAGTGACTGGCCTCAGGTGATACACAGAGATGAAACAAATCCTCCTACAAAAGTTGTACCTGTTTATCTGTAGCCCTTAGCCCTCACGTGTCTACAAATATTCAAAGTGCTCAGTTTACAGAGCATTTCTGAGTTTTAGGAGACAGGGGTGGGGATATGATGTCACACACGGCACAGCGCAAAGAACAGAACTGAGTGTAGACCTGAGTGAAGGGAATGGGTACAACCCCTCTACACAGCCTCATAGGAAAACATGCACAGCTTAAACTGTCAATCACTTGCTGTGTGCTGAGAGGGGAGCCGTCTCCAGATAAATGATCACAAATGATTCATGCAGGTAGGAGAGGGAGGTGAGAAAAGCTAGAAATCACACTAGGTGCTTTAGATTGAGGCAAGTACACACTATAGAAGGATATTCTTTATACATTTTTCATTTCAGAGGTTTATAACCACCTCAAAGTGTATCAGTGTAGTTACGAAATTTACAGAATGTTTTTAAATAGTTTGTATTATGTTAGCCTTTTACCTATTTTTTGTTTCCATGCTTGCAGTCCAAAACCCTGCCCCTGGCGCTTCCTGTATAGGGGTGAAAACACTTTATTTCCGTGCACTGGGGTCTATTTATGCCCTTCATGTAGCGGCAGTGTTGTCACCATAGGGTTAGGTTATTGTTAGGGGTTGGTTTGCAATAAAACTGAGGCCAGCCTATGCACATTCAAATAGTTACATATTCTTAACAAGCAGTTAATCAGATTTAAAACAAGTTCTTGCTGACCTCTGTATCTGTAGTTACTGTGGTTAATTCATTCTCGAAATTCACAGCAGCTCTGCAGTTGTTCAAGGTAGGTCTCAGCACTCTCTGAGTTACTGTAATAAAATAAAACCTAATTTCTGCTGTAAAGAAGGATGGATTACTGCTCAAATTAGGCGTAGAAACAATTATTTAATAGTTGATCTCTGGGTAACCCCCCCCAAAGAGACTTTACTCACCCAACCCCCACCACGGTGACTGCTGCAATTAAACTAAAAGAATATGAATAAACTAAATGCTAAACTATTTTTTTTCCCTTGAAAACTTGGTCACATGATAGGCCGGGTCCTGAGTCTTCTTTCTTCTAGTCTGTAGCATGAGAGGATCTTTCATTGAGTTCCCACAACATTTCCCATTGGCTGTAAGAAGAGTGCAGTAGCGGGGTCCTCACACCGTCCTAAAGATTTCAAATGGTGACATCATTATTTCACAAAATGAGGTGCAGCAACAAGACTTGTTAGTGAGCCTAGACTGCAGTGATGGATCACCTTTCTCCACTACCTGAGGAGGTGCCACCATAGGTCACACGATTGCAGATCGAGTAAGTAAAATGTGTTAAAAATGTTTTTTTTTTTTTTTTTTAACAATTGTGTGGTGGGAGCAAGGCGGGGAGGAGGTGAGGGATGGAGGGGTTGCGCTCACGCAGTTGGGTGCATGCATGCTATTTATAGGCATAATTTATAGCCAGCATAGTTTCCCAATGCTTTCCAGTGCCTGAGGAGCCGCACGTGTTGCATAAATCCTGCAATACAAATGATCAGCTGGGTTCTTTTAAACATTTATGCTTTTGAAATTTCGCAATTTCCCAGGCATGGGCATCCAATTTATTTTCCAAATATGAAAGTTTGAGTTCAGAAGTATGTCAGGCCCACATGTGCGAATAAACACCAATGTACAAAAGCAATAGTGTTTACAAGAGTGCAGTCACGTACATCTGGTCACTTGTATGGCAGGCTGTATGTGGCACATGCGGACCCTTGGGTCATAGAAGAAAACTGGGCTTGGCATATAAAATACCTATAAAAGCCCCGGTGTATGAACCCAAATAAATAAGAATGTAAAGATGTGTGAAAGGTATAGTTTGCTACATGACAACAAGCAAGAGAGACTTAAAGAGGGTTATCTTGCTCTAATCTGTTCTTCATCCGATCAGTGTATGGGTAAGAGATCTGAACATCTTCTGAAAGTTCCAAACTTTGGATACTTAAAGTTACATTTCTCAACTAGGATGCCACAGCATCCTTGGGTGCCATTTGGGTTCTCCCTAGGAGCACGAGACCCATTTTTCCCTGGATCAGAGATGAGTGAGAGGACTCTTTAATCCAGAGGCAACTCTGTCATTAGGGTACTCTGATGTGATAGTGGGCTGTCATGTATAGGGGGACCCTGATGTGATGGGGGGGTTCTTCTTACTCTGTGATGGGAGGACCTTTGGGGTTATAGGGGGTACTCTAATGTGTAGGAAGACCTCTGACGTATAGGGAGACCTCAGACATGATGGAGGTACACTGATGTGAAGTGAGACCTCTGATGTGAAGGGGGGACTCTAATCACTTCATTAAGATGGTTGTGTGCATCATCCTAGGCTCAGGTTTCCCATTCATAAGCAACATTTAAGCTTTTTTAATTTTAGACTGGGGTGCCTTTGGATTTTGCTAATTTTTAAAGGGTGACCCTACTGAAAAAAAAATGCAAAATGCTGACTTAGGGATACATAAATTGGGGTTGGCTGGTATTAATACATGGTAGTACCACATACAGTGGGGACGGAAAGTATTCAGATACCCTTAAATTTTTCACTCTTTGTTATATTGCAGCCATTTGCTAAAATCATTTAAGTTCATTTTTTTTCCTCATTAATGTACACACAACACCCCATATTGACAGAAAAACACAGAATTGTTGACATTTTTGCAGATTTATTAAAAAAAAGAAAAACTGAAATATCACATGGTCCTAAGTATTCAGACCCTTTGCTCAGTATTTAGTAGAAGCACCCTTTTGATCTAATACAGCCATGAGTCTTTTTGGGAAAGATGCAACAAGTTTTTCACACCTGGATTTGGGGATCCTCTGCCATTCCTCCTTGCAGATCCTCTCCAGTTCTGTCAGGTTGGATGGTAAACGTTGGTGGACAGCCATTTTTAGGTCTCTCTAGAGATGCTCAATTGGGTTTAAGTCAGGGCTCTGGCTGGTCCATTCAAGAACAGTCACGGAGTTATTGTGAAGCCACTCCTTCGTTATTTTAGCTTTGTGCTTAGGGTCATTGTCTTGTTGGAAGGTAAACCTTCGTCCCAGTCTGAGGTCCTGAGCACTCTGGAGAAGGTTTTCGTCCAGGATATCCCTGTACTTGGCCGCATTCATCTTTCCCTCAATTGCAACCAGTCGTCCTGTCCCTGCAGCTGAAAAACACCCCCACAGCATGATACTGCCACCACCATGCTTCACTGTTGGGACTGTATTGGACAGGTGATGAGCAGTGCTTGGTTTTCTCCACACATACCGCTTAGAATTAAGGCCAAAAAGTTCTATCTTGGTCTCATCAGACCAGAGAATCTTATTTATCACCATCTTTGAGTCCTTCAGGTTTTTTTAGCAAACCCCATGTGGGCTTTCATGTGTCTTGCACCGAGAGATGCGTCCGTCGGGCTACTCTGCCATAAAGTCCTGACTGGTGGAGGGCTGCAGTGATGGTTGACTTTCTACAACTTTCTCCCATCTCCCGACTGCATCTCTGGAGCTCAGCCACAGTGATCTTTGGGTTCTTCTTTACCTCCCTCATCAAGGCTCTTCTCCCCCGATAGCTCAGTTTGGCCGCACGGCCAGCTCTCGGGAGGGTTCTGGTCATCCCAAATGTCTTCCATTTAAGGATTATGGAGGCCACTGTGCTCTTAGGAACCTTAAGTGCAGCAGAAATTTTTTTGTAACCTTGGCTAGATCTGTGCCTTGCCACAATTCTGTCTCTGAGCTCTTTAGGCAGTTCCTTTGACCTCATGATTCTCATTTGCTCTGACATGCACTGTGAGCTGTAAGGTCTTATATAGACAGGTGTGTGGCTTTCCAAATCAAGTCCAATCAGTATAATCAAACACAGCTGGACTCAAATGAAGGTGTAGAACCATCTCAAGGATGATCAGAAGAAATGGACAGCACTTGAGTTAAATATGATATATATAATATATCATATAATATTTTATATATGAGTGTCACAGCAAAGGGTCTGAATACTTAGGACCATGTGATATTTCAGTTTTTCTGTTTTAATAAATCTGCAAAAATGTCAACAATTCTGTGTTTTTATGTCAATATGGGGTGCTGTGTGTACATTAATGAGGAACAAAATGAACTGAATGATTTTAGCAAATGGCTGCAATATAACAAAGAGTGAAAAATGTAAGGGGGTCTGAATACTTTCCGTCCCCACTGTATATATGTTCAATAAGCCTGGATTATATTTTTATTGCAGAAGACATAGGTCTAGGGCAGTGATGGGGAACCTTGGCCGCCCAGATGTTTTGGAACTACATTTCCCATGATGCTTATGCACTCTGCAGTGTAGTTGAGCATCATGGGAAATGTAGTTGCAAAACATCTGGGGTGCCAAGGTTCGCCATCATTGGTCTTCAACAACACTATAGGGGAGATTTACTAAAACGAGTGCACACAGTTTCTGGTGCAGCTGTTCATATTAACCATTTTGCTTCCAGGTTTTATTGTCAAAGGTTAATTAAACAAGCTGAAGGTAGAAGCTGATTGGTTGCTATGCACAATTGCACCAGATTCTACGTGCACCGGTTTTAGTAAATCCCCCCTGTGATACTACCACCTTCATACTCATGGGATGTTATCTCCCACCATGAGCTGCTGGGAAATTTAGTTCCACAACATCTGGTGAGTTACAACTTTCTAAATGCTCTCTTCTACGATCCAAAATGAGTTATTTAATGAACCATTTACCGCTAACTTGAAAGCTATTTTTACACGCTCTATTCAGCGTACATACATATATTTTTCAAATTAATAATTAATAGAATCGACTTTTAAATAAAAGCAATAAAAGTAATTAGGGTTTGCTTGCAGTAATTAAAAAAAAAACAAGAGGGGATATAGAATTAACAGAGCGCAATTATATTAGCAGTGTTAAATAGTGTAACAAGCTATATGTTTAAGAATGTTTTTAATATTTAAAGGGTTTTATTACACGATAGATGGTTCTATCTATTTTTTCTTAATGCTATTGTACTTGCTTGATTGTAATTTGTACTCATTAAAATCACATTATGCTGGAAATGACTTACATATATGTCTGATAGGACATCTTGCTGAGTTGAGAAAGTTATTCCCACGCCTGAAAAATAACTATTAAAAAAAAACGTCTCGCTTGTTAATGTCTGCTTTGAGTGTTATGCGATAAATGTAGCGGAATCTGTTATTTGATACCCTTGTATATTTTAAGGCTATGATGTTATAGTTATAAATGTGACTACTTGTATTTGGAGAGTATTGATGTCTATTTCATAAAATATTTATGGAGAGTATTGATCTCATTCTAAAGAGGTCCATTGGTATTAGAGAATAGGCAACAGCAGGTATGATCCAACCACTAGAGAAGAATAAACCTGAGGGTTTTTCATTTCCCAAAAATGTTGGCAAAAGCCGTGAGATTTTGGTGGATTTTTGTTATTAAGGCAAAATGCAATGGGGGAGGAAAAATTAAAGCAGAACTCCAGCCCAAACTAAAGATAAAAGATAAAGATATAAATGAATAGGTCATAAAAAGATAAAATAACAAAACCAGCTTTTGGTGTAATATTTACCTTCAATCCAGAGGTTTCCCCTGCAGTACTTTTTTCTGCTGCTAGATGTCCTCAATCTGACGGGCAGCGTTATTTAACCCACTTCCACACAGGTCATCCTGAAATTGCCCCCAGCCTGTGATTGGACTTATACAGCAATGAGCTCATCTCTCTTTCACTCTGCTCGCTCATCCTATCAGCATGCTTCTGATGAACAGATTGGCTCCCTGCGTGCTTCTTCCTCTCTCACTTCAGCCCTGCTGTTCAGGGACTGCAAGAGGCTGATATCAGGTCACACTGAGGAACTCACATTGCTTGCATATAAATAATACATTTAATATTGTATTAATAATTACATTAACAAGCTGCATTATTGTGTCTTTATATCAGTCTAAGTTCAGCTTTAAAGCGGAGTTCCACCCAAAAATGGAACTTCCGCTTTAAGGTAAGGTGACCCCCTGACATGCCACATTTGGCATGTCATTTTTTTGGGGGGGAGAGCAGATAATCTCTTTTTAGAGGGTTCCAGCTCCCACTTCCTCCCGGCGCACCACGGCACCGGAAGGGAGATCACCTCCCCCCTCCCTCTTGGCAATCATCTGGGACACGTTACAGGTCCCAGATGATTGCCCGGCCAGTTATGGACCACCGTGCAGCTCGCGCATTTGCAGTGTGTGAAGTCACAGCCGGGCGCCCACAGTGACTATGCCGACGCCGCAGAGAGGAGGGGGAGACGAGCGGGGCTTCGTTCCCCCGCATCGCTGGACTTCGTTCCCCCGCATCGCTGGACCCTGGGACAGGTAAGTGTCCAATTATTAAAAGTCAGCAGCTGCAGTATTTGTAACTGCTGAATTTATCTATTTATTTTTTTGTAAGCGGAACTTCAATTTAAGGCCAAGTTTAGACATCTAACCGTCATACCTCTGCATTCTGATCGCGTTCCAGAGGCGTTTGACAGGTGGTGAGAAAGCAAAGTGGCAGCTCTTTACTGCCTGTTTTAATCCCGTAATTGCCGTAGCATTGTGCTGCAACTATGTACATTGCGTGCAGTTGCTGGGAGCATTCTCTGCATTAAGGTAGGAAACCTTCTGTGCCAGAGGATCCTCCCCAGCTCCTCTTATGCTTACCTGAGCTTGATCTCAATCCAGCATTGCACACAAGAGCAGCAGGGCTCCCTGCTCTCTCCCTCCTCACGGGGTTGATTGATAGCAGTGGGAGCCATTGGCTCCCGCTGCTGTCAATCAAATTCTGTGACAAGGGGGTGCGGGCCAGCCACACTGCCTGTGTCCATAGACACAGGCAGTGTGGCTTGAGATCCAGCCTGCATGAGTGCCCCCATAGAAAGCTTCTTTGTATGGTGGGCACTCGCCGAAGAGGTTGAATATGATAGGAGCGATCATTTTTGTCAAGGACTTAAAGAAAAGCACCACAACTGTGGTATTTAAACACTCCTATTAGCTGCCTTTGCAGCTTGCAGGGGGCACTAAAAATGCGACTCAACCATATGTTTTTAAAGCCCCCCCAACCACAAGTCTAAATGAACCCTAAGGTAGTTTCTGGTGGCTCCTGAGGATTACAAAGGCTCATTCAACTATTCTGGATCTGCTCTTGTTCCCCACATTGGCTTCCTTATCTTACAATTTTAGAAGAAAAAATGGCAAAAAAAGGTAAAAAACTAAATGTAAAACAATTTTATACTGACCAAATACACAAAAAGAGGAAAAAATAAATAAATAGAAACCCCCCCCAAAAAATCCCCATACGCACACAAAACAGGTGGTGCAGCGCCTCCAGATGTCAGGTTATGTGGGAAAACAATAGGAATGGTTCCATTTTTATGAACCACAGAGGGGTACTTCTCATTGTCAGCACGCATCACATAAACATAAAATTGTTCATGATTCCAGCCAAAATCACAACTATCCTTGTCATAAGGTGAAATTCTATCCATTTTTAAAAATATTTTTATGTTTTTTAAATAGTAGATTGGGGTATGGATGAGTTGGATTAACTTTCAGGTTTCTATCTCCTCGATAAATGGTCAATTGTCCCAAACAAAGATTAAATCAAAATGTAATATAATTATTAAGTGACTCGATTCTACAATCAGTTTGAATTGAAAACTATACAGTGAAAGGGCTTGTCTTAACAATCATTCAATCTACATCCAATCAGGGAGAACCTTGCACTACCTAGATTGTAAAATTATATTGTAAGGTGTACCACCAGCTTTAATCCACGGATATATCATTATTTTCTCATTTTGTATTGTATTCTGTGGTCAGCTTCTCTATTTGTGTGAATGCTTACTGATCTCCTCATTACCAATACATGGCCTCAGTGTTACTTGTCCTGTTCTGTATGCTTTAGTGTTACACTCATTATTTCCTTGTATCCTCTATGTTTAGTCAGTAGCTCAGCCTCACTCAGTCTATGTTTTTAACTCCTTTACAGCTGCATCCAGTTGATTACTGTTCCATAGCCCAATGTCCTACACTAACATAGCTCCCAACTGTCCCTAATTTGGAGCAATGTCCCTCTGTCCCTCTGTCCCTCTTTCCTCCTCATTTGTCCCTCATTTTGGTCTGCTCTATATAGATGTATATAAAATACACTTTTTATCTTTCAAAAAGTGTTTCCCAGTGCTAAATTCTTCATCCAAATTCTAAATTGTTGCATTTGTCAATTTTAGAACCCAATATAAAGAAATATTGGTAGTAAAAAAAAAACAAAAAAAAAAAAACTTGTGGATTTAATTAACCCTTTTTTTGGTTATGTCCCCTTTAAGGGGATGTGGCAGGGGGCGTGTCCTATGCCTACATACGTTTGCTAGTAGGTGTCCCTCATTCCCATCTCAAAACGTTGGGAGGTATGCACTAAGGGAATGTTAATATAGGTTCCCGTTACAGCTAGGGGCATGCAGCTCAGTGTGTTCCTAGCTGTAAGACCGCTCTGTCACTGACAGTGCCTACCATCTAATAATGCTTGGGATATGATCATTGTGGTTCCCGATCATGTGACCTTATCAGCGGTGACATGGTGATCACATGGCTTTGTTTGTAAACAGCTGTCACTCACCCGTGTTTTTCTTTCACTGTGCCTAGAATGATATACATTTTTTTGAGACGCTACAAAGTTTTTTGGGGTCATTGGGGTCGATTTACTAAAGGCAAATCCACTTTGCACTACAAGTGCACTTGGGAGTGCAGTGCATTCAGATCTGAGGGGAAGCTGTTTTTAATTTTCCTTGCATGTCCCCCTCAGATCTACAGTGACTGCACTTCCAAGTGCACTTGTAGTGCAAAGTGGATTTGCCTTTAGTAAATAAACCCCATTGCGTTGTCAACTCAAACATTAAGTTAGGAGTGAAAGGTAGGGAACAGGTAGCCCTGTGTAGTTCCCAAAAATGGCCACTAGATGTGGCTATAGTTAGGTTTGGAAACCCTGCTGTGAAGAGAGGGCAGTGTAAGTGCCTAGCTAGCTTCCGAGGTTCCTAGAGCAATGAGCAAGGTGTACCATAGATCAGGTTTCTTCAGGGGTGCAAAATGCTCATAAATGGACCAATGTATGTATACAAGCCAGTGAATGGATTAAGCCAGCCTTTTAGTTACACAAAGGCACAAGTTTTCCTCGAGCACTATTACAGTTTTCCAGCCACCGGCGTCCTAACAACCAGTGATGTCATCCTTGTTTGCTCCTACCCTGCCCTTCTTCATTAGCTGAGTGATGGAGAGAAAATGAGGGAGAAGAGAATCATTGGAAAACTAGTCTGTAGCAGCGTGCAAAGATGTATTTATTTTGGAAGGATAAATCGCCTCTATGTCCTATGTGTGTGGATGTTGCTGTGATATGTAAAGCTATTAGTTTAGTTTTTTACATTTTAGAATGGGGTGCCTTGATAGTGTGCAGAATTTTAAAGGGTGCCTCAATATTGTGCAGAATTTTAAAGGGTACTTTGATTTAAAAAGATTGAGAAACACGGCCAAAGATATTAAAGGAGTGCCAGTCTTGCCCTTTGACAGGGTGGGGCATCTTGGGTAGAGGGCACTGTATAAATAGGTGGGTGGGGCTCCATCGGGGGGGGGGGGGGTTATCATGAAAAGCAGTGCAAGGGCCAAGCCATGGAGAGATGTAAGCTTTGAGGATCAAGCTTCTGGGAGCTTCCTCTTAGGGGGTAAGCAAGAAAAGAAAGGTGCAGGATTTATAGGACAACTCACAACCTTTAGCATGGGTTATAGGACTCCAATCTCTGCTACTCTGTTTGAAACCTAACGATCGCTCTATCACCATTGGGATAACTGAAGAGGGTGTAAATATGTAAGTCAACTGTGTTCCAGTAAAGCGTTAAAAGGTTTTCAATGTGTGGACTCTTCCTTCTCTTAACCTCATAAAAGGGAACATATTCTGGAAACAAAACTTGTGCTAGCTTTTGGGATCCATTGCCCTAAGAACTGGGTAGGGAAGGTATGGAACAGGCTACTGGTGGGGTTGGTTAGGTGAGCCCCTGTAATGCCACTCAGGGGAGGATCCTGTGTCCTTAGTGCTTAAGTGAGTCTAAGGGGTCTGAATATGCCGGGCAGGAATGGGCGAAAGAGTAAAGGTGTTCTCCAATACATGGCTGTGCACATGAAGGACATGCTCCTCAGCGCATGACTAGGCTGTGACTGTACAGAAGCTAACTGGATTTTTGGCATCATGGACAGGTATATTTCTGCACTTGCATGTGCATGTTTTGAGAGATGAATTTCATAATTGTTTTGGGTTTTGCTCAGACATACTGGAATTATAGTCTGAATATAAATATTTGACAACCGCACGGGTTTATTGGTAACAGAGAATTTATAGTACAAGTCTACTGTGCCAATAACCTTTTACTTACTAGCATTTTTTTAAATCTGTACACGGACCCAGTACATACATACAGTGTACAGTCCAGGCATGTTTGAAATAGACCTGGGTGCCAGGATAATGTAACTCTAGCATGCATGCAAGGCTGTATTAGATGATATACACAAAACAGCCATCACATTGCGACCAACCACCATAACATTATGACTACCTATTTAATTTTGGGTAGGTACCCCTTTTTGCCAACAAAACAGCCCTGACCCATCGAGGCATGGACTCCAAAGTAACATTTGTGTAAATGACAGGAGCCAAGGTTTCCCAGCAGAACATTGTCTGAAGCATCATACTGGCTTGCCTTCTTCCCATACTGTCTCCTGGTTCCATCTCTTTTCAAGGAAAATGATTCACATGCACCTGGTCATCCACGTGATGTAACAGAAAATGTGATTTATCAGACCGGGCCATCTTCCTCCATTGATCCATAGTCCATTTGTGATGCTCAGGTGCCCATTGTTGGCTCTGGACACAGGTCAGCATAGGCACCCTGACTGGTCTGCAGCTTTGCGGCCTCATATGCAGCAAACTGAGATGTACTGTATGTTCTGAAACTTTTCTCTCAGAACCAGCTATAACTTTATCAGCAGTTGGAGCTACAGGAGCTCTTCTATTGGATCGGACTACAGAGACCAGCCTTTGCTCCTTGTGTTCATCAATGAGTTTTGGCTGCCCATGACCCTTTCACCGGTTCACAGGTTTTCCTTCCTTGGACCACTTTTGGCAGGCCCTGAACACTACAGACCGGGAACGTCCCACAATAGCTGCAGTTGCTCTGACCCAGTCGTCTAGCCGTTACAATTTGGCCACTTGTCAAAGTCGCTCAAATCCTTGCGCTTGCCCATTTTTTCTGCTTTCAACTTCAGGGACAACATGTTTACTTGCTGCCTAAGCTATCCTACCCACTTTCATGTGCCTTTGTAAAAAAAACCTCAATGTTATCCACTTGACCTGTCAGTGGTAATAATGTTATACTGATTGGCATATATATCAGGTTTCTCCAAACTTTTTCAGTTTTAGGGCCACCACCCCCCTTTACATCAGAGGACCAGATCACATCTTGCAGTGGGCCGGATTTATTCCATGAGCTGTAGTTTGGAGACCCCTAATATATATGTGTACAAGTATTGTTCCTTCTATCGTTTGAGCAAGTACTAACAGAGATCTGTTTTCCACTGGTTGTATATACAGTATATAGGATTAATCATCTCATGTTTCAGGTGCCATGCCCTATGGCCATCTATATTGTGAAACATTGTACACAGATTATATTTGCCACAGCAATGCTCCTGCAGTTTCTCTTCGCAGTAAGAACACAAGTCCCAGTCTCCATCCAACATCAAGTCATGCAGAAGATGCAATCATTTCCTCGGTGCACATGAGATGTGTGATCACATAACATATGGAAGGTGTATTAAGTTCAAGTTTTATTAACATAATCTAAATTTATCTTTCCAGGTTACCTTCTCCAAGGTGGTAAGTTTTTTGTGTTGACCTTCAGCCAGAATAACTGATATTATAATTAACAATTGTAGCAAGAAATGACCTCCTACAATATTTTATGTCTACTGACTACTAAATTACAAACAGCAGGAGAGAAGGGTAACACGTAAAGCAAAATAAGTGATGGTTATATATACATTTTCTTTGTTTATTATGGTTAAAACTAAAAAATAAAATTAGAAAAAAAAAAGAAGAAAAAAAAGGAAATAAAAGAAGAAAACAAATAAGATACAACTTTTACCTTGTTTCTATTTTTTTATGCCCAGTTAATTTATGGAACATTGCATTTTAATATTATGTATTCACACATGCAATCAGCAGGGAGAGTTGTAGGCTACTTTTCACTCTTTTAAAAAAAAGCTGGTTGTTTAGAGAGTTCAGTAGTTCAAGATGAAATTCACGCTCAAAATGAAACTAAGCAATGACTCCTCTCTCCTCATTCTCCCTCTTTTAGGGCCCATTCACTCCAGATGCGCTGACATTTGTTGATCAACTCATGTCAGTGCATATACATTAAAAAAAATGTACCGGTATTTCAATTGCAGTAGTTCACACCCATGTATTGCACTGATATGTGCTACCCTGCGCTGAAAAAAAACTCACTCTTCTTTTCTCATAACCTCCCACTCTATTTGTCTCTTTCTCTCCCCATTCGTTCATTTTCTCCTCTCTCTCTGCCTCACTATTTCCTCTCGTCTTATCCCTTCCATCTGCCACCCCCCACCTTGCCTTCCCCACTTTCTCTCTCCTTCTCTTGCTCTTTCCCCTGCCTTTTTGTTCCTTTCTTCCCTTCTTTCCCCTTTGTCTCTTCCTTTCCTGTTTGTCTCTCTCTTTCTTCTCCTCTCCTTTCTTCCATCCGCCATTGCCCCGTGCAACTCCCGCCACCCTCTCCTTCTCCATCTATCTCTCTTCACTCTTTCTCTCCCCTTCTCTATTTCTTCCCTCTCTTCCCCTCCCTTCAATACACTCCCTATTTTCCTTCATCATCCCTCCCCTTCTCCCTCTCTTCTCCCCCCGTGTGCCTGCTTCTTCCCCCCTTCCCTCTTTGTCGCCCCCCATTTTCCTCTTGATCTCCCTCCCCCCACCCTCTTTGTCTTCCCCCCATCCCTGTTTATGTCTCCCCCCTTTCCTCTTTGTCTTCCCTCTGTGCCTCTCTATGTCTCCCCTTCCTTCCTCTTAGTCTCTCCCTCTTCCCTCTTAGTCCCCCCCTTTTTCCACTTTATCCCCCTCCCTCCACCCTCTTTGTCTTCCCCCCATCCCTCTTTATGTCTCCCCCTTCCCTCTTTGTCTCCCACCCCCTTCCCTCTTTGTCTTCCCTCCATCCCTCTTTATGTCTCCCCCCTTCCCTCTTTGTCTCCCCCCCTTTCCTCTTTGTCTCCCCCTTCTCTTTTTGTCCCCCATTCCTCTTTGTCTGTCCCTACTAGGGATGAGCCGAACATCCCCCGGTTCGGTTTGCAGCAGAACATGCGAACAGGCAAAAAATTTGTTCAAACACGTCAACACCGTTAAAGTCTATGGGACACAAACGTGAAATCAAAAGTGCTCATTTTAAAGGCTTATATGCAAGTTATTGCCATAAAAAGTGTTCGGGGGCCCGGGTCCTGCCTCAGGGGACATGTATCAATGAAAAAAAAAGTTTTAAAGATGGTAGCAGTGATTTTAATAATGCTTAAAGTGAAACAATACAAATAAAATATTCTTTTAACCACTTGCCGACCAGCTGCCGTCATTATACTGCGGCAGGTCGGCACGATCCCGCGAGCCGTCATAGCTGTACATCGGCTCCTTTAAGCGGGATAGCAGGCGTGCGCATGCCCGCTGCACTGCAGAGGTGCCGATGCTCGTGGCCGGCGGTCCTGATGACCGCTGGCCATGCGCGATCGTGGGTCATAAGAGGCAGAACAGGGACGTGTCTGTGTGTAAACACACAAATCCCTGTTCTGTGAGAAGAGAACAGACAGATTGTAATAGCTAGGAACCACGATCTGTCATCTCCTATAGTCAGTCCCCTCCCCCCACAGTTAGAACACACACTAGGGAACACAGTTAACCCCTTCCTTGCCAGTGGCATTTACACAGTAATCAGTGCATTTTTATAGCACTGATCCCTGTATAATTGTCAATCGTCCCAAAATAGTGTCAGAAGTGTCTGATGTGTCCGCCATAATGTCGCAGTCCCGATAAAAATCGCAGATCGCCACCATTACTAGTAAAAAAAAATAATAATAAAAATGCTATAAATCTATCCTCTATTTTGTAGACGCAATAACTTTTGCGCAAACCAATCTATATACGCTTTTTGCAATTTTTATTACCAAAGATATGTAGAAGCATACATATCAGCCTAAACTGAGGACAAAATTAGCTTTTTTAAAACTAAATTGGGGATATTTATTATAGAAAAAAAGTACAAAATAGTGTTTTTTTCAAAATTGTCGCTCTTTTTTGTTTATATCGCCAAAAAAAAAAAATGCAGAGATGATCAAATACCACCAAAAGAAAGCTCTATTTGTGGGAAAAAAAGGATGTCAATTTTGTTTGGGGACAGTGTCGCACTACCGCACAATTGTCAGTTAAAGCAACGCAGTGCCGTTTCGCAAAAAATGGCCTGGTCATTAAGCAGCCAAATCTTCCGGGGCTGAAGTGGTTAAATATCGTGCCTGGGGGGTGTCCTTAGCATGCCTGTAAAGTAGCGCATCTTTCCCATGTTTATAACAGTGCCACAGCAAAATGACATTTCTAAAGGAAAAAATGTAATTTAAAACGGCTCGCGACTGTAATGTATTATCAGATCTCAGCAATATAGATAAAAATACCAAAAAAAAATTGTGTGGATGTCCTCCCTCAAAATCCATACCTGGCCCTTCAGGTCTGGTATGGATATTAAGGGGAACCCCACACCAAATTTTTTTTTAAAATGACGTGGGGGTCCCCCAAGCCCCCAGGCACTATATACTCTGAATAGCAGTATATATACTATACGGCCTGCTCTATATACTCTGCAGAAAATTGGGCCTTAGGTGTTGGTGGTACCAGAACATTGTAAGCCCTTACAGTTACTCTTGTTGGGCGCAGGAATGGGCCCTGCTGTGAAATATTATATCAAGAATTGTAATTACATGCCCCTGTTAAACAGGGGCAGAAAAAGTGGGCCTTGGGTGGTGGTGGTACCACAACACTGTAACCCCTCACAGATACTCGTGTTGGGCGCAGGAACGGGCCCTGCTGTGAAACATGACTGCCAGTTTCTTGTCCTTCTGTGGCACCCCATCTCTCTAGGCTCATGTTACTCCCTTCCTGGGAACCAACATCGGAGCCTTCAAAGCGCTGCGCATCCTCCAGCAGCATGTAACCGACACTGTGGTTGAATAATTCTGGGGACTTCTCCGTGCATGATGGTGGGCCTACAGAAGGAGTGACTGTGGACAAGGAGCCGGTGGAATAGGCTGCTTTGGCAGCTGTATTGGAAGGCAAACTACTCTGAGCCTGGGTGACAGAAGATGAGGAGGATGAGGACGGTTTCGTTATCCACTCCACCAACTCTTCTGCATGTCGTGGCTCAATAACCCAGCCAGCAGCAGAAAAAAAGGACAAGCGTGCCCCATGGCCACCTGCAGAGGATGCACCATGTCCACGACCAGCACTGTTGACTGTAGACACAGAGCCTGCTTGCCCTCTTTCAGTGGCCTGTGAGCGTCTGCATCTCCTTGGTGGCCTTACGGACATGAATTTTTTGTTTTGCAACACCACACTACACTGTATTAGATACTGTGTACACCGCCTGAAGTGTATGAGAAAGTGTACAATGGCTTCACTGTATTGTATACTGTGTACACCACCACAAGTGTAGTAGAAACTGTACACACTGTATGAGAACCTGTGTACACTGCCTGAAGTGTATTAGAAACAGTACACCATGGAATGCACTGTAGATATAGGCTGAATGCAGAGTATATGTACAGTGGGGACGGAAAGTATTCAAACCCCCTAAATTTTTCACTCTTTGTTATATTGCAGCCGTCAGTTTGGCTGGACGGCCAGCTCTAGGAAGGGTTCTGGTCGTCCTAAACGTCTTCCATTTAAGGATTATGGAGGCCACTGTGCTCTTAGGAACCCTAAGTGCAGCAGAATTTTTTCGTAACCTTGGCCAGATCTGTGCCTTGCCACAATTCTGTCTCTGAGCTCTTCAGACAATTCCTTTGACCTCATGATTCTCATTTTCTCTGACAGGCACTGTGAGCTGTAAGGTCTTATATAGACAGGTGTGTGGCTTTCCTAATCAAGTCCAATCAGTATAATCAAACACAGCTGGACTCAAATGAAGGTGTAGAACCATCTCAAGGATGATCAAAAGAAATGGACAGCACCTGAGTAGCTATATATGAGTGTCACAGCAAAGGGTCTGAATACTTAGGACCATGTGATATTTCAGTTTTTCTTTTTTAATAAATCTGCAAAAATGTCAACAATTCTGTGTTTTTCTGTCAATATGGGGTGCGGTGTGTACATTAATGAGTAAAAAAATTAACTTAAATGATTTTAGCAAATGGCTGCAATATAACAAAGAGTGAAAAATTTAAGGGGGTCTGAATACTTTCCGTCCCCACTGTATAAATATATATCAAATACACTGCCACTAACTGAATAACCTGCCTGCCTAATCTAACTCAAGCTATCTCTCTGTCCGCGCCAAAAACACTACACACGGCCGCTCTGTGAGCAGCCTTATATAGTGTGGGGCGTCAACTTAATCCCCCTGAGCCATTATGGGGCATTCTGCGGCGCTCAAATTTTCTGCGAACGCCCCATGTGTTTGGTTCGTTTTAGAACAAACGAACACCCGATGTTCGAGTCGAACTTACGTTGGACTTGAATTGCGGGCTCATCCCTAGTCCCTAATTCCCTCTTTGTTTCTCCCCTCATTCCCTCTTTATTCCCCTTCTTCCTCTTTGTCTCCCTCCCTCTATCCTCTTTGTCCCTCCCCTGTTCCCTCCTTGTCTCCCCCTTCCTCTTTGTGTCAGGGCTGTGCTGGCCATATTACAACTGAAGCTCCGAGGTGCCTACAAATGTGCAGACCCAGCCCTGTGGGTGTCCGTCTTGCGGTGCATGCACATATGTGCGTGCATTTGCCACTGATATTGGCTCCAGGTGGCCTATATATGTTCAGCAGCTGCATTAGTTGGTTGCTGTCTGATCTGCAGCTGTTCCTGTGCCTGACTTCTGTGATTGACCTGGCTTGTCCTGACCACGTTTGAATGGTACCTGACCTTGGTTTGCTTCTGGATTTTGTATTACCTCCTGCTCTTCTGCCTGATCCTGTGTTGTTGACCTCTTCCTTTTTACCGGGACCATTCGTCTACTCTGCTCTGCATACTGCCTGGCTTCCGCTGGTTCTCCGCCTCCCATGTATTGTCAGTCCTCCTGCACCTGCAACCAGCTGCTATCTGCCAAGCGTCTGCTCCCTGCTGCCTTCCCAGCCCAGGGTCTGCTGTTCCTGCTGCCATCTTCTGTTCCAGGTATCCAGTCCAACTCTGGTTACGCACCTCTGTCACTGGGAAAAGATCATACAGGCACTCATATCTTGCCGTGGTCTCGCGGCTACTGTTGCAACATCAGTGGTCCCTGATCCAGGGCTGTACGAGAGGCCTCCCTCCACACATCAGGCTCTGCCACAAGGTATGTGACACTTTGTCTCCCTCCCCCCACCTTCCTTGTCTCTCCCCCCTCTGTATCTCACCCCCGATCCCTCTGTGTCCCCCCTTCCTTTTTTGTCTCCCTATTGCGTCTTTGTCTTTCCCCTCCTTCCCATTTTGTCACTCCCTTCCTTCCCACTTTGTTGCTCCCCTCCTTCCCACTTTGCCCCCCTTCTTTCTTTGTCTCTCCCTTCTTTTTCTTTGTCTCTCCCCCCATTCCCTCTTTGCCCCCCCATTCCCTCTCTGTCCCCCCCTTGCTCTTTGTTTCCCTTTCCCCATCCTCTTTGTCTCTCCCCCTTCCCTCTTTGTTTCTCCCCATTCCCTCTTTGTCTTCCCCCCTTCCCTTTTTATCTCTAACCCCCCCCCCCCTCCATCTTTCTTCTCCTTCCCACTTTGTCTCCCCATTCCCTCCCCCCCCTTCCACTTTGTCTCCCCATTCCCTCTTTGGCTCCCTCCCCTTCCCTCTTTGTTTCTTTCTTTCCTCTCTGCTCCCTCTTCTCTCTCCTCCCATCCATCTACCCCTTACCTGCTTTGCTTTCTTTCCCCTTCTCTTCCCCCTCTCTCTGTGTTGCTCTCTTCCTTACCCTCATCGTCTCTCTATTTCTTCGCCCCTCTGCCATCCCCCCTCTCTTCCTCTTCCTTCACTCCCACTCCTCTTCCACTTCCCTATCCCCCCCCCCTTCTTTCTTCACTCTCTCTCCCCTTCTCTCTTTGTCTCTCTCTTCCCTCTCTGTTCTCACTTTCCTCTCCTCATCTCCCTTCCACCCCCCCGTCCCCCCGCACCCCCATTCCTTTGCTCCCTCTTCCTTTCTCTTCCTCTTCCACCTCCCTATTCCTCTCCTCTCTTTCTCCACTCTCTTTCCCTCTTTCCTTGAAAGATGAACTATAGTTTAGCATTGCCAAATCTGGTGAAGAATTACTATAGTTTTCATGGGGTGGGTGGCAGCATCGTATAGAGATGGGGTATTATCAGATATAAGCAATCCTATTATAAAGGGCTAAATATAAGACCAGGGGTATACCATAAGAAATGTATAAGCTCATGATATTTCATGTTCCTATCCCTTCTCTCCTTCTATATGTACAATGCATTATACTATATTTTTATGCCGTATGATTCCTGCCAAACCTGTATTTATTTATATATTTATTTTCCCCTTCTCCCATTCCTCCAGCCATAATGTCAGGGAGTTCCTAGGTAGGTGTAAGGAGAACGGTTTTTGAGCATGAAGGATTTTCTGCGGTCTGTACGAGGGAGCCGGCTGCTTTACTCTCCCACATACATTTATATCAATTTCTCTTTGCCTCTATTGGCACCGCTGGGTATGAACACGACTGATCAAGTGGCGATCCAAGGCAACTGAATTGAGGCAACAAATCAAGCATGTAACCAACAGATGTTTTATTGTCTGGAAGCCACTGGGAATAGTCCGCCCAGATTTCTCTCTCCCCGGCACAGTTAGGGTCCATAAGCTCGCAATTTAAGGAAGGCTCGCCGTTTAACCTTTGCGCAGCTACCAGCCCCTGCGCGCGGTCTCAATGCACAGGCATGCACGGTGTTAAACAAAAAGCGGTCACAGCAGAGCTGACAGCTTGTAATCTCTTTGGATTTATTTCGTGTTACCTGCCTTCTATCAGAAATGACAGCTTCCTCACTACAAAGTGGTCAAGCCTTAAGGAAAAGAAGAAGCTTCCTTCCCTTTAATTTTATGATAATCTAGGAATTCCCACTGCAGGTTCTTTTATAAAAGGGAGTCTATCATCTTTTTAAAGTTATTTTTTTGAGTCCTTCTGCATATAATGGGATCAGCCTAATGAGAATCTGTCTTTTGGAAAAGAGCTCTCGTAACTGCAGCAGTTTAATAGTTAATGTAACATTTGGTCTACTGCGATGTTTCTTACCCTTTGAAAGTATTCAAAATCTCAAGGCACCCCAGTCTAAAATAGGGTCCCTTTTCACATCAGAAGCCCAAGGAGTCGTTACTCTCACTTCTCTCAGCCCCCTTCTTTCACATCAGAGTCCTCATCCCCCTTCTTTCACATCAGAGCCCTCATCCCCCTTCTTTCACTTTAGAGTCCTCATCAGCCTTCTTTCACTTTAGAGTCCTCATCCCCCTTCTTTCACATCAGAGTCCTCAGCCCGCTTATCCTCACTTCCCTCAGCCCCCTTCTTTCACATCGGAGTCCTCAGCCCCCTTACTCTCACTTCCCTCAGCCCCCTTCTTTCACATCAGAGTCCTCAGCCCCCTTACTCTCACTTCCCTCAGCCCCCTTCTTTCACATCAGAGTCCTCAGCCCCCTTACACTCACTTCCCTCAGCCCCCTTCCTTCACATCAGAGTCCTCAGCCCCCTTACACTCACTTCCCTCAGCTCCCTTCTTTCACATCTGAGTCCTCAGCCCCCTTACTCTCACTTCTCTCAGCCCTCTTCTTTCACATCAGAGTCCTCATCCCACTTCTTTCACATCAGAGTCCTCATCTCCCTTCTTTCACATCAGAGTCTTCAGCCCCCTTACTCTCACTTACCTCGGCCCCCTTCTTTCCCATCGGAGTCCTCAGCCCCTTTACTCTCACTTCCCTCAGCCCCCTTCCTTCACATCGGAGTCCTCAGCCCCCTTACACTCACTTCCCTCAGCCCTCTTCTTTCACATCTGAGTCCTCAGCCCACTCCCTTCACATCAGAGTCCTTACCCTTCTCTCCTTCCACAAAAGAGCCCTTACCCCCCTTTGCACATCAGAATCCTCACCCGTCTTCTTTTTTATATGAGACGCCTTACTCCCTAGGGTTACCACCCTTTCTTCAAGCCAAACCCGAACATTTAAGCAGCCTTTTTTTTTGAGTATACACTATTATTATTATAATTATTATACACGATTTATATAGCGGCAACAGTTTATGCAGTGCTTTACAATGTAGAGGGGGATGGCACTATAATGCCGCATACACACGGCTGCACTTCCTGACAGAAAAAGTCAGATGGGAGCTTTCGGTCGGACATTCCGACCATGTGTATGCCCCAGACGTTTACTGTTGGCATTTCTGACGAACTTAGATATAGAACATGTTCTAAATCTTTCCATCGGAAATGCCGATGGAGTTTAGCCCGTTGGCAAGTACGGCCGTGTGTACGTGGCATAAGATTGTAAAAGACCTGGGACACTTTTGGGTGCCCCAGGGAGAGTAGTAATGCAGAGCGCATAGCGCGTCATGGCGAACAGTGCATGTTGCCAAATTGTGTTATGCACGGAATGCAGGGGTCAGGAATATTTAATGTACAGAATGCAGGGGACAAGAGTGTAATGCATAGTATGAGTCATGAGTACAAAAAAAAGCACAATTTCCCCTGCTAATACTCTTCCCCTACCGGCATAAACCCTCCTTCCCCGCAATACCCATCTCAGAATAAATCCTTTTCCACACACTAAATCCTCCCTTCCAGCACAGTCCCCTATTCCAGTACAGATCCTATCCCCCCCCCCCAAAAAAAAATCTTTCATACTACAAATCTTCTTACTCCCCCCTCCCAAAATCACACTTCTAGCACAAGCCATCTCCCCAAAAATCCCCCTTCCCAGCACAAATCTTCTTCAACCCCCCAAATCCCCCTCTCAGCACAACACCTCATCCCAACACAAATATCCCACCCCCCAAAGCCACCTAAGCATAAATCCCCCTCTCAGTACTAAATCTCTCCCCCAAGTTCCCCCTTCCAGCACAGCATGCTCCCCATGCTGGAATAAATCCTTTCCCCTCGTCCTCTCCAGCACAAATCCTGTTTCCCCCTAGCCCCTCCTACACAAGTACCCTCCCCAGTTCCATCACAAATCCTCCCATTCAAATCTCCCCTCCTAGTACAACCCCCTCCCCCAACACAAATCCTCTGCCTCCTTCTAATACAAATCCATATCGCCAGTTATCCTGGTTTTCATGGGCCTTTTCTGAGATTTTACCAAAATCCCAGCATCCCATAAGTACAGGCTAAGTCCTGGAGCTCAATGCTGGAACAAGTTCTGGCATGTGGCTCCACTAACTTCCCTGACAGGAGGGCGCTAGCGTGGGCATCCGGGGGAAAATGCCCTGCATTTCTTGGGGGTGCCAGGGCCCCAGATGCCATGATCATCCCCTCTGTGGCAGCCAGCATCTCTTTGATTTGGGGGAGGGGGGGTAAGAAGATATGTGCTAGGGGATACTTTGGAAGAGGAGAGTACTTGTACTAGCAGGGGGGGGGGGTCGGATATGTGCTGGGGGGTGCTTTGAGAAGGCTAGGGCTAGCAGGGGTGAGGATTCTGATGTGAAAAGGGAGGTAAGGGCTCTTTTGTGGAAGGAGAGAAGGGTAAGGACTCTGATGTGAAGGGAGTGGGCTGAGGACTCAGATATGAAAGAAGAGGGCTGAGGGAAGTGAGTGTAAAGGGGCTGAGGACTCCGATGTGAAGGAAGGGGGCTGAGGGAAGTGAGAGTAAGGGGGCTGGGGCTCCTCTCGCAGTCCCACCCAGTCCTGCCCTATGATGGGCATAACACAGGTCCAATGGTGGGACTGGGCGTGACTGTGAGCGGAGCCAAGCGCCGCCGATATACATACATAACCGAGTGTACTCGGCTAGCTCCGCTCACAGTCACGCCCAGTCCCTGTGTTATGTCCATCATAGGGCGGGACTAGGCATGACTGTGAGCGGAACTAGCCGAGTATAGCCGAGTACACTCAGCTGGGGCCCGCGGGGCCCGCGGGGCCCGCGGGGCCCCCTATTGGGCGAGGCCCATGGGCTTGAGCCCAGTCAAGCCCAATGGTAAGTCCGGCCCTGCACATCAGCATAAGCAACATAAACAGTCCCGTAGCTTCTGATATTAAAAAAACAAACAAAAAAAAAACTACTGCTCACCGCCAGTAACACTCGTCCCTTATCAGGGTTTCAAAATTCCGGCCTGTTCCAGGGGTCCGGGAAGGTTACAAGAACCTAGTGGGGTCTCAACTGATCAACAACGTCCAGTCCTTTCACAACTGTTGTTGTTACACACTACACCTCAGGGACACCTACTAAGTCTTTCCTGCTCCCTTTCAGGCCTGTCCTGCAGGCAGGTTAATGCTTTTAAGACCACAGTCCCCAAATTCAGGGTTGGAAGCTCTTACCCACCCAGAGTTTCTCTGAGGTCTCAAATGGGGTCTCATCAATCCTGAGAGAGCTGTAGATCAGTTCTGTCTTCTCCATGCGGACCACCCTAGGAACCCCTCACCCTGGGTGAGAACCCCTGAGTACTCAAAAAATGATCGTTTTCCTTAAAAGGGACCTCAACCCAAATAACGGGGACACATATCTTCCATCCAGGACCCATCCCTGGTGTCCTGTACCATACAGATCATTAAAGTCAAGTTAAAGTAAGAAACCACTAATTATTTTATTTTATACCTTTAAGTCAGTGACATAATAAGTACTGGACAACCATGACAGCCAGGGAATCAATATCTTCAAGAGGCTTCACACTTACCCAGTATGCTTCCTTTAACCCCTAAATGGTCCAATTTCTGCAGTTTACCTAATTCCTCCTCTTACTGCATCTGCAGCTGTATTGTCTCTTGTGTTGAAGTAGTTTTTACTTCATGCCCAAATTAAGTGACTTATTTGGAAGTCAATTAATCAATCGCTTCTTAGTGAGAAATCAATTTGTTATTGACGAATAAATTCAGAGTTGGCGGTATGTATGCATGGAGAGTACATGATTAATTAAAACAACCATTGATTAACCGTTCTCTTTCATTCTGCTGAAAATTACATTGCAGGCAGAGGATACAGATAGCCCTTTGTTACATGCTAATTGCTCAGAGGCCTTCAGAAACATTATTTTACAACATGTTCTTTAAAATTTTAACAAACTGGATTTGTGTAAAGTGAATTTTAACCTGCTTACATTTTTCCTTCAATGAATTCAGCCGGCTAATGTCATATTAAAATAAAGCATTTCCGTTTTCATTACATACCTTATTTTAGACCCAATGTCACCACTGGGTCTCTGTGCTTCTCTCTGCCATGCAGGCAAATCATGGTTGGTGGGAGGAGCTGTACATAACTTCCTGAAAACATCACAGCTCCCTGCCTCAGCACTGCTCTCAAGAGGATCTAGCCCTGAAACAAGCAGTGGGAGGAGTTATGCAAATATCAAAATGTCTTAAAACGGAGGTCCTGCTGAATTTTTTTTTTTTTTAAAGTCAGCAGCTACAAATACTGCAGCCGGTGACTTTTAAAATATGGACACTTACCTGTCCAGGGAGCCTGCGATGTTGGCACCCGAAGCCGATCTGTCCCTTGGCTCTCAGGTGGAGGCGCCGCCATCTTCGTTAAGGGAATCAGGAAGTGAAGCCTTGTGGCTTCACAGCCTGGTTCCCTACTGCACATGCGCAAGTCGCACAGCGAAATCCCACAGGTCCCTGCTGTCTTCTGGGAAGACAGCGGGGGGGAACGGAGGAGGCACCGGATATGGCATAGATATCCGCGGGTACTCGCAGATATCTATGCCCGGAAGTGGGAGCAAATACCTGGATTATACAGGTATCTGCTCTCCCCTCCCCCCTGAAAGGTGCCAAACGTGACACCGAAGGGGGGAGGATTCCGAAAAGCGGAAGTTCCATTTTTGGGTGGAACTCCGCTTTAATGGGTATATATTCGTCTGGAGGTTTGGGCATTCCTCAACAGGCAGAATTTGCATGTAGACCGCCATAGGTAACAGCCACATGTGATGCTCGGCCTCCATGAATAAAGGAACTTAAATCCAATGAATGAAAGGAGTGGGCCTGGGACAGGCAAGCTGGAGAGGAAAGGACTAGATGAACGTAGCGCCCTCCTAGTTTAGAGTAGGCTGCTAGGTTAATTTAGTCTGGCTCCCCTGTAATCATTGGAGCAGGGGTTCTGTTATTTCCCCTGTGTTCTAGAGAATTGTCGAAGTATAGTTGGAGGGTGCCTGAATATATATGGTACTAATCCCTGGGGAGGTGTGCCCAGAAGGTGCAGGGAGAGTCCATAAATAGTCTGAGGCCTGAGCAGCAGGGTGCAGTGTTTCTGGGTTCAGTCCTGCAGGAGGGGACCCCTGTAAAGGGGCTCTGCCCCCTGAGACAGGATCTTAGAGGAAGCTGTGACAAAGGCATTGAGGTCCCAGTTAGGCTTAGCTGGGGAGCCTATTTTGCAGATCTGTGTCCAGGGATCAAGTTGGATCTGGAGGGAGCTCACTGGAGAGAGCCAGGAAAAAGTTAGTGGGAAAGAGTCCAGCTGTCCTATGGTGGTGTGAGTCTACATCTCCCTCACTAGGAAGAGCCTGGTGCATATTGGCAGGAGGCAACCAATGATCCTGTGGCTATTTGAGTAGAAGACCCCCAGTGCTGAAGGAATGTGACAGCGCGTAGCTTTTTTTTTTAACTCTGGAAGGAGTACAGGTCACTAGTAGCATAGAGATCCTTCAGGACGTTTTGCCTTGTATAGTGCAGCCAACAGTTGAAGAGTCCAGAAGTTATCCAGTACTCCAGTTTTCAGGGTATCCCATGCTCTCCCTCCCTATCCCATTTAATTGTTACAATAAAAACCCAAATAAAACCCCTAAACTTTTTTTTTAGCCAGTGGAAGAATGAAGAAAATGCTAAGTGCCTGGCCGTGTGTGTTCCAAGGGGAGAGATAGAACTGTATTCACCAATGGCTCCCCCCAGGGTTGTGATACATAATGCTGGACAATCCCCAGCCAGGAAATGAGGTGGACTTTCAGCAACGTCAAATGCACACAGTGTGCAGTTAAATCAGAGTGAACAATTTCAGTCCCGGAGAGAAGCCTGCATGACTGTGCAAGACAGAAGGGAAGGCTGGAGTTCAGCTTTTATGGTGAACGAATCCTGCAAGTTAATTTTGCCCATTTTAAAGGTTAAACCTGCCCATGAAGTGGTGCACCTGTACGATGTTCTACAGCAAAGGTGACATTTATAAAGAAAAAAACGGCATTAAAGGGGTAGTAAAGTCTCTTTTTCTACAGGTAAGCCAATAAAAAGGCTTCCCTGTAGGTACACTAAATATCTCCTTAATTTTTGCTGTATAGGCGCAGTCGTTTAGTACCGCTATAAATTTGCTATTAAATGACAATTCCCAGCCACTTCCTTCTGTTTGCAAAAAAAAAAAATGCCAGGGATTCTTTTCAACATAGAGAACTATGGTTGTACTGATACTATCGGTGCCGAGTATTGGTACTCGTGCAAATGCTATACCCAAAGCAGATACTTTCAGGCTCGGTTCTTTCAGATGAGAGTGGGATTCCCCAACTGACAGCTGAAATGTAAAAAAAAAGGCATCGATTATCGGTTGTTAAGGAGCGGGGTCGTCGCGTCCTTAACAATCGATGACTCATACAGCTGTCAAGCGGATTCCCTTGTTGACAGCTGAACTGCAAACTAAAGCAATTGGAGCTGTAAAAAAAAAAAAAAAAGCAGTTGGGCAATGTTTATCAACAACATTGCTCAGCCGAAAGATAAAAAAAAAAAAAACAATAAACATTGTTTCTTTTTTTAATCTTACTGCTTTTCTTCATCTACAGATCAAAGGGATGAACTTCAATCTGCAGATGAAGTTAGTTAAAAGCAACCTGTTTGCTTTGTTCGTTAATATTTTTATACCTTTAACATATAATTACATGTTTCACATTGAAAGAAGAGCAACATTTAAAAAAAATAAATGTATTTTATTTGTAAATAACTTTTCAATGCTTTGTATCATTGCTGACACCTGAAGTGTAAACAAAACAGTTGCGGTTGGAATCGGTAATTGGTATCGGCGAGTACCAAAAAATAAAGGTATCGATGAATCCCTATAAAGAACCCCTGCCCCTCATGCACAAATATGCATCCCTACATTTCTATATCTGTATATTTGTACCTAACAGTATACAATTAACACATAATTCAAAAACACGTAATAGGTATAGTTGTGCATACTGGAGTGAGGAGTTTTAGCACCATTAGTTATAATTAATTCTAAAATGATGAGCTGAAAAGTTTCTTAAAGCGATGTCAATTTGAGTATCCTAATTTTCTGCCATTTCTTGGATACACGCAATTAAAGGCTTGATAAATTTAGTATCTTTTTAGTTGACACAGTCTTGTCTTTTAAATCCTGCAGAAAATGGGAATTAAAATGTGTTTGCATCTTGTGTTTGTGCACTAAAAATATGGGTTTAAAAAAGTTGCATGCAACACAAAAATTTGCAGCTACCATGGTGTACATTCTGCAGGTTCCCTGCTTTCAGAGAATACACTATATTACCAAAAGTAATTACCAAAAAGACCATTCACCGGATCAGTGACAGATCAGTGCACAGATCAGTGTGTTCACGTGGCTGGGTAGGTGACAGTGCCTCATCAAGCCTGTTATAGCTGTCTTCTTACATATCATATATTATTGCCCATATAAAGCTGTAGTGTATTACACAGCCTGTACAGCACAGGTGCTTCCTGAATGACCCCACTGGTTCTGGGCAGCGAATGCTAATAACAAATCCTCGCTGTGCACCAGCGGCTGCTTTCCCACAGCAGCCCCAGAGTGAGAATTTATCTGCTGCAATGTGAGAAAAATAAATTTATTTTAATGCAGAGTAAAACAAAAGCAACGACACAGGACAAGTCACTACCGTATAATATTCAGAAATCCAGGTGAGTATTTGTGTTCTGCTTCTGTCAGATGTATCAGCCGCACCTCAGGCTATATATTACTGTTTAACCACCTCAATACCATCATGTTTCGCCCCCTTTCTGTCCAGTCCATTTTTTCTGTTTTCAGTGTTGTGATAGTTTGACTGACATTTACTCCTGCAGTAAGCTATTCAAATCAATTGTATATCATTATTTTGAGACAGGTAGGTTCCTTTCACATGGGCTTTATTTGTGTTGTTCAGCAAACAGATCCTCTGCTGAATCAGAGCTGAACAGGACAAATTTTTTGACATTTGTGGGTGTTCATTTTTTGTCCACATTTTGAAAGGGGACCCGTGTTGGACCTATGGGCAGCCAGATGAAAATGGACCTGTAGGTCTGCTTACATAAGGTTACTTTCAATCCTTGTTAAAGGGGGGCTTCCAACTTCCAATAAGCCCTCTGTCCACAGACCCCCACAACCACTGGACCAGGGTTTTGAGGAAGAGGCCTTTGTCCTCATCAACATTTTGAGAGCATATGGCCTGTTATGATTTAGGAGGGGGTTGCGTGGTTACTTCCCCCCTTTCCTGGCCTCCCAGGCTGCATGCTTGGATAAGGGTCTGGTATAAATTTTTGGGGGTGACCTCAAGCTTTTTTCCCCCCTGTTTTTCCCATAGAGTTCTACCTTAAAACCCAACCTTAAAATACCCTCAGGTATAGAATTTGGGGGGACTTCACACAATTTTTTTATGGTTCTTTTCGCGTGGAATTCATAACAAACATAAAGAGCCTCTTATGAACTAGAGAAGGAACCCCATGCTGTTTTTTTGTTTTGTTTTTTATGGGGGGGGACTGTTAACACTGATAGCAGATTGGGCTATTCATTTTTTACCCTGTTGTTTCTGGCTAGGGTAGAGATTTTCCTTCATTTCCTGTCCCAGGAGCAGTGTGGTCATCACTGGGAGAGAAAATGGAAAATTGTATCAAATACTTACCGTAGTTTTCCTTTCCTGATGCCAATACATGGCAGCATACATATGATATAGCTCTGCCCCTATATCCACCCACAGGACCTGTTTAGCTCTATAAAAGTCTGACTGAGAGCTACCTCCCCCATTCTCCGTATAAAGCACAAAGATCAGAGGGAGGGTTCGTATGCTGCCATGTATTGGCGTCAGGAAAGTAAAACTACGGTAAGTATTTGATACAATTTTCCATTTTCCTGACGCCAAACATGGCAGCATAGATATGATACATAATGAGCTTTTGAGAGGGAGGGTTTAATGCTACAAACGTAGTCTTTATTTGACAATAGACATAAAAGCTTGGATGGTTTTCCTCCCAAACTCTACTGTAGTAAGAGCTGCTGGATCCACCCTGTAGTGTTTTAAGAACATATGATGTGATGACCAGCTAGCCTCTTTGCAGACTGTCTCCAGAGACAATCCTGCCTGTGCTGTCCAAGAAGAAGACATCGCCCTGGTTGAGTGAGCTCTAACCACCTCTGGAGGATCCTTCCTGGATGCTCCTTCCTGGACGCTCTATATGCCCGGTGAATGATTCTATTTATCTACAATAGTTTTTACTATCCAGGCCGAGATGGTTAAAATTTTCATGGTGATGAAAATGTCAGTCAGAATGTCTGAATGTAGAAGTAGCCTGGAGATAGGCTTTGAGGACTTTTGGAAAGTCCAAGTCATGCAGATCGTCATCTGATTCCGCTGGGAAGGCTGGAAGCACCCATTCACTGGAGAGATGAAATATTGATGCCACTTTTGGGACAAAATGATCCAATGGTCTCAGCACAACCCTGTCTGGGAAGAACATGGAATAAGGTTCTGCTGCCCCCAATTCTTGGAGTTCCGACACCCTTCCCCCTGAAGTTATGGCTAATAGGAAAGCCGTTTTTTGGTGATATCCCATAATGAACAGTCTTCTGTTGCAGTATGAGGAGGGTTTGCTAGAAAATTGAGGACTACTGCCAGGTCCCATTGAAGGAACCTATCTCTCCTGGGAGGGCGTAGTCCAGCAGGTTTGCTGCCCATTTCTTTTGGGTAAAAGCCGAGATGGCTGAAATTTGCACCCTAAGCGAACTGAACCCCAAATCCAATCCGGAAAGACAGGATTTGAGATACTAGGGTCAAACTGAAGTCCAGCTGCAAAGCTTGTGAACCTATTCCATATTCTGGAGTAGATGGCATTGGTTGACCCCTTTCGGGAACTCTGTAAAGTTCTAATACCCTCTGGAGAACATCCTAACTCTTGTAACCCCTGCCTTACAATCTCCAGGCCGCTAAGGCCAGTTGTGATGGTTGCGGATGTAGGGTATCTCCTTCAGACAGGAGATGAGGAGTCACCGGCAGAGTGATCGGTGTGCACGCACTGAGGTTCATTGCCAGAGAGACCCATGGTCTGTGAGGCCAGTAAGGAAATACTATGATGACTGTCAAATTCTCAGTCAACATTCTCCTCAGGAATTTCAGGATTAAAGAAATTGGAGCGATGGCATAGGCCAGTTGCCCAACCCAAGGATGGGTGAAGGCATCCGTCCCCTCTGCTAATGGATGAGGGTAGCGTGAGAGGAACCGGCTCACCTTGCAGATGCTTTATGAGGCAAAAATATCCATCTTGTGGACACCCCCACTCGTGGATGATCTGTTTGAACACTTCGGGGTGAAGGGTCCATTCGTTGGGGTCCATGAATTGTCTGGATAGGCGATCTGCTTCCAAGTTCTGACAGCCTGGAAGATATATGGCCCTCAAATCTGGGAGATATTGTTGTGCCAATGTCATGATTGTTTCCAGCTCTCTCAAGAGGGATTGGCTGTGTGTCCCACCTTGTCGGTGTATGTAGGACACTGCTGCCATGTTGTCCAGATGGAGCAGGACTGGGCGATCCTGTATGTTAGGCAGCAAGGTGGCCAACGCCATGAATGCTGCTTGAAGTTCCAGAATATTGGAAACTAGGCCCTGAGTGGGAAATTCCCCTCTGCCCTGGATCTTGAGTTGTTCGCAGGTGGTGCCCCACCCTGCTGCGCTGCCATCTGTGGTAACAGAGATCCATGGCTGCGGCCCTAATGGACTATGCCAATCTGTGGAACTGCTGGTATGACTGAAGGATCGGGACATGCTGGTAGGCATATTGAAAGTCCACTGAAATCCTCCAGTCTCCTGATTGAATAACCTGGATTATGGTATGGAGAGACTCCATCTTGAGTCTATCCAGATAAATTGATTCAGTCTCTTGAGGATGTTCTGGAGGCTGCTGTTTGAACAGCCAATAATGGCCTTGCGCCACTGTGGACTATTTTTGGCAGTGGTCTTGCCAGAACTGGGTCTGTTTGAGCCACCTGGCTCCAAATGCCTCCTGGGCGGGCCTGGTGTTAAAAGGGTTTCTGGGTATCTTGGGGAGCCACAGGGGTTTTAGCTCTTTGCGATCTTACGAAGGTTGAGTGTGTACCCCTCCAACGCCTTCTGAGGTCCTTGGATGGGGGAAAGCCTCCGAAATCCCAGTACCTTTTTGGCGCTCCTCTGGATCATTGCCCCCTCTGGCGTCTGGACCTTCGATCCTGGGGCAGAAGACCTGACTTTCCTCCTGTAACCCTGGAGATGGCAGTCTCCAGTTTTTTGGCCAAACAGCGCCTTCCCTTTAAAAGGCAGTTCACAGCAATTCTGCTTTGAGGATGGGTCAGCTGCCCAGGGTTTTAGCCACAGAGCTCTTTTGGCTGTGACTGAGCTGAGCATGGCTCTGGAAGACCATCAAATGATTTCTATAGCTGCCTCACCTGTGAAGTCGGATTGATCGCACGATAGTCTGATCGTTAGTACATGGCTTTCGACAGCCGATCACGACAGTTCGTCCAACAATATCCGAAGTAACAAACACGAAAACTTTGCTAGGATGATAGCGCAGAGAATGACAATCGTTTAATCAGTTAAATATTTTAAATATAAAAATTGACAAACCCCACGCATGATCGGAAACACGAAAATAACCCGGAAGGAGATGGGAGAACAATACGAAATAGCCAAAAGGCATGGCAGACACAAGGGTCACACGTATTTGACATAGTTTCCAATATGTAGCTACGCAAACAGGAAGGTTTTCCAGAATCATACGAAAAAAATTGTACATTTTATAGAGCGGAAAATACACTATTGAATTCGATATTAGTATTATGCAACAAAATGCGAACAATAAGTCGTACGATTATCTGATCGTGTGTACGAGGCACTAGAGCTCTGGTCCCACAGACAAACTTGCTCCCAACTTAATTGTGCTCTCATGCAACCTCTGCACCTGACTCATCTCTCTTTCTGATGCTCTGGCCCTCAGGCTTAGGCTGGGTTCACAACTGAGCATAGTGGGAACTGCTGTTCCCTCTCACATTTTTATTGAGCGTTTTGGAGTGTTTCCGCTCTTTGCACATAGGGCAGGCTATTAAAGTGAATGGGCTGTCCTACACACGACAATTGCTCCAAAGAAACTCCAAAACCTTTTTAGGATTGGAGCTACCCATGCTTGGGGTGCCATTAACAATTAATGGCACTGCAAGCGCAATGTGCATTTTCTATGCGCTTTGTTGTGCGTTCTCTTCTGGAAATGCCAACTGTGAATAAAGCCCAGGCTACACCGGCACTGTGCAGACATGCACACTCTGGCTGCCCCCTTGTAGCCTCATGAAGTCCAGGTAAGGGTTGGAGCCCTGTACTGCTGCTGTGCCCTCGATACACAGCTCAACACTCAGCTTGCTGGTCTTCAGCAAGACCTGGACACAGGATTAGAGGCTTCTTCCCACCCAAAGCTCTTCAAAATCCTCTGAGTTCCAGCCCCTGATCCAAGAATTACAAAACCAAAGAACAAACCAAAAGCCTTATTTTTTTTCTGCTCTGAACTGAACCTCTGGAGCTGCACACTTAGCCTGTTGATCTCCAGAAAGACCTGGATCCTGGATTGGAAGCCCCCCCCCCCCCCAAAGCTCTTGGAACCTGCCAAGTTCCAAACTCTGATCCAGGAGTTACAAAACCAAAGAGGGCACCAAAAGCTTATTTTTTTCTGCTCTGGACTGAACCTCTGGAGCCCCTCACTCTGAATACACGAGAACCTTGTGTTGCCTCCTAATTCAATTGCAGGGCCTTGCAGTAAAAGATTTTCCTTCACTTCCTGTTCTGTTGACAACTCAAAATGTATGTCTTTCCCCTCCTAGTCTGTCTTCGTAATTCTAACACTTAATTTTGGGGTTCTATCCCTTCCCTACTCTATTCAAAACTTGAAAAAAAAATGCTTTCACACATTTTAAGTCTGGCTTTAAAGCCCTACTTACACCTACTTTAATGCATTTCAGCAAATTAAACAGGGAAACTTATGGCATCATGATTTTCCCTGATGCTTCAGTCAGCTCCCCAAGATGTGTTTTTTTTGTTAATTGCATGCATGCTCAGTAATGTGTAAGCGTAACACACAGATAGGTATTACCTATCACAGAGATCACAATACTCCCCCTGACAATGCTTTCATCTACTTTTCTCTCCAGAACGACCTCTTTGTTCAGCCATCATCCAGGGTCAGAGTCCTCTTCTTGGACTGACGTGCTGAATTTAGGATGAGACAAGCATGTCAATCCCAGGGCATGTGCAGATCCTGTTTCTTACATAGTTACATAGTTACATAGTTACATAGTAGGTGAGGTTGAAAAAAGACACAAGTCCATCAAGTCCAACCTATGTGTGTGATTATGTGTCAGTATTACATTGTATATCCCTGTATGTTGCGGTCATTCAGGTGCTTATCTAATAGTTTCTTGAAGCTATCAATGCTCCCCGCTGAGACCACCGCCTGTGGAAGGGAATTCCACATCCTTGCCGCTCTTACAGTAAAGAACCCTCTACGTAGTTTAAGGTTAAACCTCTTTTCTTCTCATTTTAATGAGTGGCCACGAGTCTTGTTAAACTCTCTTCTGCGAAAAAGTTTTATTTCTATATAGGGTCACCAGTACAGTATTTGTATAGCGAAATCATATCCCCTCTCAAGCGTCTCTTCTCCAGAGAGAATAAGTTCAGTGCTCGCAACCTTTCCTCATAACTAAGATCCTCCAGACCCTTTATTAGCTTTGTTGCCCTTCTTTGTACTCGCTCCATTTCCAGTACATCCTTCCTGAGGACTGGTGCCCAGAACTGGACAGCATACTCCAGGTGCGGCCAGACCAGAGTCTTGTAGAGTGGGAGAATTATAGTTTCATCTCTGGAGTTGATCCCCTTTTTAATGCATGCCAATATTCTGTTTGCTTTGTTAGCAGCAGCTTGGCATTGCATCTACTAGGACCCCCAGGTCCTTTTCCATCCTAGATTCCCCCAGAGGTTTTCCCCCCAGTGTATAGATTGCATTCATATTTTTGCCACCCAAATGCATTATTTTACATTTTTCTACATTGAACCTCATTTGCCATGTAGTTGCCCACCCCATTCATTTGTTCAGGTCTTTTTGCAAGGTTTCCACATCCTGCGGAGAAGTTATTGCCCTGCTTAGCTTAGTATCGTCTGCAAATACAGAGATTGAACTTTTTATCCAGGTCGTTTATGAACAAATTAAATAGGATTGGTCCCAGCACAGAACCCTGGGGAACCCCACTACCCACCCCTGACCATTTCGAGTACTCCCCATTTATCACCACAGTCTGAACTCGCCCTTGTAGCCAGTTTTCAATCCATGTACTCACCCTATGGTCCATGCCAACTGACCTTATTTTGTACAGTAAACGTTTATGGGGAACTGTGTCAAATGCTTTTGCAAAATCCAGATACACCACATCTACGGGCCTTCCTTTATCTAGATGGCAACTCACCTCCTCATAGAAGGTTAGTAGATTGGTTTGGCAAGAACGATTCTTCATGAATCCATGCTGATTACTGCTAATGATACAGTTCTTATTACTAAAATCTTGTATATAGTCCCTTATCATCCCCTCCAAGAGTTTACATACTATTGATGTTAGGCTAACTGGTCTGTAATTCCCAGGGATGTATTTTGGGCCCTTTTTAAATATTGGTGCTACATTGGCTTTTCTCCAATCAGCTGGTACCATTCCAGTCAGTAGACTGTCTGTAAAAATTAGGAACAACTGTCTGGCAATCACTTGACTGAGTTCCCTAAGTACCCTCGGATGCAAGCCATCTGGTCCCGGTGATTTATTAATGTTAAGTTTCTCAAGTCTAATTTTAATTCTGTCCTCTGTTAACCATGGAGGTGCTTCCTGTGTTGTGTCATGAGGATAAACACTGCAGTTTTGGTTACTGAAGCCCCCCGATTCACTCGTGAAGACTGAGGAGAAGAGTAAATTCAATACCTTCCCCATCTCCCCATCCTTTGTAACCAGATGTCCTTCCTCATTCTTTATGGGGCCAATATGGTCTGGTCTGTCCTCCTTTTTTACTGTTTACATACTTAAAGAATTTCTTGGGATTTTTTTTGCTCTCCTCCGCTATGTGTCTTTCATGTTCTATCTTAGCCGTCCTAATTGCACCCTTACATTTCTTGTTGCATTCTTTATAAAGTCTGAATGCTGATGATGATCCCTCAACCTTGTATTTTTTGAAGGCCTTCTCCTTTGCTTTTATATGCATTTTTACATTGGAGTTAAGCCATCCAGGGCTTTTGTTCGCTCTTTAAAATGTATTACCCAATGGGATACATTGGCTAATGCCCTTATTTAATATGCTCTTAAAGCAAACCCATCTCTCCTCCGTATTCTTTGTTCCTAGTATTTTATCCCAATTTATGCCTTTTAGCAAGGTTTGTAGTTTAGGGAAGTTGGCTCTTTTGAAATTCAGTGTCTTTGTATTCCCTTTATGTTTCCTATTTGTGTGATTTATACTGAAACTAATTGAACTGTGATCGCTGTTACCTAAATTGCCCCGTATTTCCACATTGTGTTCAATGTTTTACACATATCAGCCCCCTGCTGCAATGTCTCACCCTGTGACTTGCTACAAAGTAACAATGCTGCAATATGATTGGTGGGGGAGAGAAGACCTTGGAAATACTTCCTACTGTCTGCAGCAGTCTAGTCAGTTTTGTGACATCCATCCTGTTCAGTTTTTATCCTGCATTTTGACAGAGGACTGTGGCTGACCTATGTTGGGTTTATGGGCTGCTGGATTAAATCAAACTACACTATATTACCAAAAGTATTGAGACACCTGCCTTTACACACACATGAACTTTAATGGCATCCCAGTCTTAATCCGTAGGGTTCAATATTGAGTTGGCCCACGCTTTACAGCTATAACAGCTCCAACACCTCTGGAAAGGCTGTCCACAATGTTTAGGAGTGTGTCTATGGGAATGTTTGACCATTCTTCCAGAAGCACATTTGTGAGGTCAGGCATTGTTGTGGATGAGAAGGCCTGGCTCGTAGTCTCCACTCTAATTCATCTCAAAGGTGTTCTATCGGGTTGAGGCCAGGCCAGTCAAGTTCCTCCACCCCAAACTCGCTCATCCATGTCTTTATGGGCCTTAGAAATAAAGCAGTTGGGAGGCTGGTTTTCGGGTAAGCAGTCTCGCATCTGCCCCTATGTAACATTTGTACTTTGCTTAATTGATATATTGCTCTAAACATTGTTTTTCTTTTGTATGTGATTAATCACATTGTTTTTTATCATGTGCCCATCAAATTGCAGATACCTTCCTGATGAAGCGGCCAAGTCTGCAAAACTAGTTGAAATGAAATGCTGTCCATGATCAACTATCCCACTGTGATCCTCCCTGTTTGGGGAGTATTATCTTGGTGATACACCTGGACTGTTATACATGTTTTTAATTTATTGTTGATATTATATATTTTATACAATTGCTCATACATTTGAATTTATCCTCATTGTACTGTACCAAGATAGTCCATTTACCCCCCATTTTTTTGGTGAGACCTGGCTGGGGACCAGGCTCCCAACCCCTTTATTCTAAATTCTTTGGATGATGGTACAACCTCTGTTTGATCTTGTTTGTTCATTAATACTGACTGTAGAGGCTACCCATAATTTTCTTTATGGGCCTTGTTTGTGCACTGGTGCGCAGTCATGTTGGAACAGGAAGGGGCTACCCCCAAACTGTTTCCACAAACATTGGAGCATGAAATTGTCCAAAATGTCTTGGTATGCTGAGTTCCCTTCACTGGAACTAAGGGGCCAAGCCCAACCTCTGAAAAACAACCCCACACCATAATCCCCCCTCCTCCAAATGAGTTGGACCTGTGCACAAGGTCCACAAAGACACACTCCTAAACTCCATCCCATAGACACACTCCTAAACCTTGTGGACAGCCTTTCCAGAAGAGTTAGAGCTGTTAAAGCTGCTAAGGGTGGGCCAACTCAATATTGGACCCTACGGACTAAGACTGGGATGCCATTAAAGTTCATGTACGTGTAAAGGCAGGCCTCCAAATACTTTTGGCAATATAGTGTATCTCTGATCCATCATGTGTAGGTCTGGAAGAATTAAAAAGGATGCAGTCCTTTTCTGGGTTTTTTCTGGACCTGGATGGACCTGCAGGTAGTTTGACAAAAGTCAGTTTAGATCCGCCTGCCTGCATGGAGCTTCCATCCAAATCAGGCAGATCTGATATGATTGGAAAGCCTGTGTGAAAGGGCTTGTTAAGGGTCCATTCACACTGGGCTTAAAAAAAAAAAATGCTAGTTGTGTTGGCAGAAAAAATGCTCATATAGAGAGTTTTTGTATAGGAGTTTAGGAGCATTTAAGGTTTTTTCCTGTCTATAAACTGCTCTCAAAAGCGCAAACCAAAAGAGTTATTTCTTTATCATACATCATGGGACACAGAGCCACAGTAGTTACTATGTGGGTTATATAGGCTACCTTTACGTGATGGACACTGGCACACCCTATGACAGGAAGTTCACTCCCTATATAACCCCTCCCACTACTGGGAGTACCTCAGTTTTTTCGCCAGTGTCTTAGGTGTTGGTCACGAGTAAAGATGTGCTATGCTGAGCTCCACTGGAGTAATCTTTGCTGGGGCAAGCTATGCAGCCGGATCTATTTCAAAGAGCTGGACCCCGGGATCCAGTGCTTCGGTTTTTTCAGCCATAACGCTTCCTGGTGGGGTGCTATACAGTCCCAAAGGGAGTGGAACCCCGATAAAAAGGGACCCCGGTCATTGGAGGTTTTTTAACGGAGCCCACCGTGAGGGGTGAAGATTGGATCAGAAAAGGGTATTCTTGCCCCAGGTAAAGATCAGCACCATAAAGGAGCTGATTCAGGTGGTCAGAGCAAAGAAGAATCCTTCCATTCGGCTTTGCATGAAGGTTTTGGGAAAGATGATGGCTTCATTCGAAGCCGCTCCTTATGCTCAGTTTCATTCGAGACTGCTGCAAAGCAGTATCCTATTGGCTTGGAACAAGAAGGTCCAAGCTCTAGATTTCCCAATGCGTCTGTCTCCAAAGGTGCGCCGAAGCCTCAGTTGGTGGTGGATAACCAAAAATCTGCAGAAGGGAAAATCCTTCTTACCAGTTACCTGGAAGGTGGTAACAACAGATGCCAGCCTTTCAGGTTGGGGAGCAGTCCTGGAAGAGGCGACTGTCCAAGGGAAATGATCCAGAACCGAAAGGACCTTGCCCATCAACATTCTAGAGATTCGGGCAGCACGCTTGGCACCGAGGGCCTGGACATTCAGGTTGCGGAATTGTCCTGTCAGGATCCAATCTGACAATGCCACGGCTGTGGCCTATATCAATCACCAGGGGGGCACAAGAAGTCATGCGGCCCAGAGAGAGGTGAATCATATCCTAACTTGGGCAGAAAACCATGTACCTTGCCTATCGGCAGTCTTCATTTCAGGAATATAAAATTGACAGGCGGACTACTTGAGTCACCAGCAGTTGTTCCCGGGAGAATGGTCCCTTCACCCCGATATCTTCCTGGCAATATGCTGGAGATGGGGATCCTGGACGTAGACCTATTTGCGTCCAGGTTCAACAAAAAGATCGACAACTTTGTGTCAAGAACAAAAGATCCTCTAGCATGCGGAATAGATGCCTTGGTGGCTCCGTGGTATCAGTTTTCACTGATTTATGCATTCCTTCCTATTCTGATGCTTCGACAGCTTCTTCACAGGATCTAGCAGAAAGGGAAGTTGGTGATTCTTGTGGCCCTGGCGTGGCCCAGAAGATCTTGGTATGCAGAGATCATACAGATGGCGGTAGGGGACCCATGGACCCTACCACCACATCTGGACCTACTCTTGCAAGGTCTAGTATTCCATCCTACCTTACAAACGCTAAATTTAACGGTTTGGCTATTGAGATCCACATTCTAAAGAAGCGGGGCTGTCAGGTTCAGTGGTATCAACCTTGATTAATGCAGGGAAGCCAGCCTCCAGAGTCATATATTATGGAGTCTGGAAGGCATATGTTTCCTGGTGTGAATCCAGGGGTTGGCATCCCAGAAAGTATGTCATAGGTAGAATCCTTGCCTTTCTGCAAATGGGGTTAGAGATGAAGCTGGCCTTGAGTACTATCTAAGGCCAGGTCTCAGCCTCATCGGTATTGTTTCAACGACCACTTGCTTGAATTTAGTTCTGTCGGCATTACAGAAACAGCCTTTTGAGCCATTACAACATATTCCGTTAGTCCTTTTGACAAGGAAGCTATTTTTCTCTGGTAGCCATATCTTCTGCAAGAAGGGTATCAGAGTTGGCTGCTCTTTCTTGTAAAGAGCCATATTTAATTATTCACAAGGATAGGGTAGTATGGTGTCCTCATCCTAACTTTCTACCAAAGGTAGTGTCAGGTTTTCATCTAAACCAGGATATTGTTCTACCTTCATTTTTTCCAGAACCCTGTTCTACGGAAGAAAACATTCTCTTGATGTAGTGAGAGCAGTCAAAGTCTACTTGGAGGCGACTGCTCAGATTCGAAAAACTGATGTTTTGTTTGTGTTGCCTGAAGGTCCTAAAAAAGGACAGGCAGCATCGAAATCTACTATTTTTAAGTGAATTCGGCAAGTAATGTTCAAGCTTATGGTTTGAGGTGGAAGATTCCACCTTTTCAAATCAAAGCGCGCTCTACCAGGGCTGTTAGTGCTTCATGGGCAGTGCATCACCAAGCCTCCATGGCTCAAATCTGCAAGGCAGCAACTTGATCTCCAGTCCATACATTTACCAGATTCTATCAGGTGGATGTAAAAAAGCATGAGGATATCGCCTTTGTGTGCAGTATGTTGCAGGCAGCAGTATAGGTCCTCAGGTCTGATGGCGCCCTACTTTTGTTTGTGTCTCCCTCCCCTCAGGTAGCATTGCTCTGGGACATCCCACATAGTAACTACTATGGTTCTGTGTCCCATGATGTACGATAAAGAAAATAGGATTTTTATAACAGCTTACCTGTCAAATCCTTTTCTTTTAGTACATCACGGGACACAGAGGTCCCTCCCCTCTTTGGAAACACGTATATTGCTTTGCTACAAAAACTGAGGTACTCCCAGTAATGGGAGGGGTCATATAGGGGGTGAACTTCCTGTCTTAGGGTGTGCCAGTGTCCATCACCTAAAGGTGGCCTATATAACCAACATAGTAACTACTATGGCTCTGTGTCCCGTGATGTACTCCAAGAAAAGGATTTTACAGGTAAACTGTTATAAAAATTCTATTTTTTTTGTCTCTAAATGCTGAGCTTAAAATATGCCTCTAAATGTCCTATTGTGCATGGGCACATAGGATAACAGCTGCTTTTACAGGCAAAACACTAAACTCCTCTAAAAGCACATTTTCTTTTGAGCTGGTGTGCATGGACCCTTACACAGCAAACTGTGCGTTGTGTGTATAATGCGCATACGCCGTAGACTTGCACTACTATGTGCTGCAATGTGTTCTTACAACGTATTGACTGCCCAATGCAGCCCAATGGGGCTGGTGTGAATGACCCCCAAATTAATCTCAGACTGGGCAGATTCACTCAAGATCGGCCTTTTCATTATAAAAGGTAATTTTTTCCTAAAAAATAATACAGTTGCTGACTGTATATTGCGAAATATCAGGAATGTGTTCATACAGATTTGTAAAGTTCCACATTAAAGACACTCACACATCTTACAGACCTGTGTACACAACGCAAATATACACTCAGGATTTTCACTCTCCGAGTGGGGAACATTGGAAGGGCAATTATTTTATATAATTTTCCATTTCCCATGGACAATATCCAACGCCAAAAAAGATGACACAGAACCATGAGGTTCACCTAGGAGACATGACCCCCCCCCCCCCTTGTCGGTGCTTTCCTCCCCCGCCAGCCATTAGTGCACTGTACTATCACCACTCATTCAAGCAGCTGCCACGGGAGCAGATCTTAAGCCACTGCAAGATGGCACTGCGCACTATTCTTTCATAGACGTAGACAGTAACAGATTATTTCACCGGCGCTTAAGGCCTCGTAAAATTCCTCTTATTGCTCATCTGCTCACATAAATAAGTCCCTTTGATAGTTAGCTGAAGATGTTATGACACTCTAGGGTACGAGAAGGGACACGGGCACTGGGGCACTGTCTTTTTTTTTCCAATGCCAGCCTTGGCACCCTGGTGCCTGCGATCTTTCTGAAGATTCAGGGCACGCGTGCTTCATTACGGTTTGGGCACTGGGGACCTGTTTTTTTTTTTTTTTTTTTGCAAGATTAATGAGCGCCACAGAAATTCTCCCGCGCATTTCGATAATTAAGTCTTTGTTTATCAAAAAACAAGTTATATTAGGAGCAGAAAATTCGCAGTAATTATTCATAATCCTAACAATTCAAGTGTAGCTACCTCATTTGCCTGTGTAATTCTGCTTTTTAATTTCTTGCATATATTTGCATATTAATTTTGCCCGTCGGCTGCGGCAGGCTTTGACAGTTACTGTGTGATGCTTTTTCGCAAGGGTGAGGCGCAGTTGGGTGGCATTTCGACTGGGTGCAATGATAAATTATGAATTTTTTAATTTGCTGCATAACAGATTAACTCTTTGCAAGCCAATTAGGACCAGAGGGAAAAAATATCTTTTTTTTATTCCCTTTTCTCATCAGGCACCGCATCTGTCCAGGATGTGAAACTCCAACCTTATACCCCAGAGGAAAAAATACTATACAGATCAGTCTATGTTAGCCTAAGACATTTATCATTATAAAAAAATATATATATAAAAGCGAGATGATGATGATAATATATATATATATATATATATATATATATATACATACATACACACACACACACATATACTGTATATATTTTTTTAATTATTATTATTACTATTATTTATTTATTTTTTTGAATGACAAATGTCTTAAGCCGCGTACACATGAGCGGAATGTCCGACAGAAAGAGTCCGACGGAAGCTTTTCATCGTCTATTCTGATCCTGTGTATGCCTCATCGGACTTTTTTTTTCAAAAATTCTGACGGACCTAGAAATGGAACATGTTCTAAATATTTCTGACAGAACCAATTCCTATCGAGAAAACCGCTCGTCTGTATGCTGTTCCGATGAACCAAAAATGACGCATGCTCTGAAGCAAGTACGAGACGGAAGCTATTGGCTACTGGCTATTGAAATTCCTTTTTCTAGTCCCGTCATACATGTTGTACATCACCGCGTTCTGGACGGTCGGACTTTGGTGTGACCGTGTGTAGGAAAGACCGCTTGAGCGGAATTCCGTCGGAACTCCGTCGGAGAAACCTTCAACATTAGATGGATATAGACTGTTTTCGACTGATATAGAAATGTATCAGTAAAATAAATAAATATATTTTTTTTTTTTTTTTTAAATTGATATGCACGAGCTGAATATATACATATATCACTTTTAGCATTTTTTATTATTTTTATATGCTATTTTTGATTCTCATGTGATGTTGGTGAGGACTAAAAAAAAAGAACAGCTTTTCGTATTCTCCTTAATACATTGCCTCTCTTTGTAGGTTGCTATGGGCTCCAGTGTGCGTGACTAGTAGTAGCAGTGTACTAGTAGTAAAAGTGGTACTATTAGCCACCTTGTTCTATAATAGCAGCCCTGCTCTCAATCCCCCTTGGAGAAGAAAACCTGAAATGTTGCTTATAAAATTATTTTTTTTTACGTGTTGTAGACTTAAATTGCTTTATTAGTTTATTAATAACTAGGTAGGTATAGTGAGATCATTTTGATTGATTTATGTTAGCATTAAATATTAAAATGTATTCTATATTATCATGTAAATTTATTTTATTTTTGTATGTTTTTGTCAATGATATATGTTTATCACATGTATTCACTGAATATTGTGGTAATTGTTTATTTTATACTGCATAAAAGCTCCCGCAAGCTTATGATCACACATGGCGTTCTTTACAAAAGTGGTTGGCACCAGAAAGGCCAAATACCAAGTACACATACCCATTTGTTAGCATGAATGGACTGCATGCTGCTAGCACAGCTCCCAACTGTCCCTGATTTGGAGGGACTGTAGCTGATTTGGAACAAAGTCCCTCTGTCCCTCATTCCTCCTCATTTGTCCCTCATTTTGGTCTGATCTATATAGATGTATATAAAATGCACTTTTTTATCTTTCAGTGTTTCCCAGTGCTAAACCTTTCATTCAATTTCTGAATTGCTGCATTTGTAAATTTCAAAAGCCAGTATAGAGGAATAGTAGTGGTAAAAAAAGCACTTGTGGGCTTAACTAATCATTTTTCTTTTATAATTCTCCTTTAAGGGGGCGTGACAGGGTGTGTGTCCTATGCCTGCATACTTTTGCTAATAGGTGTCCCACATTCCCATCTCAAAAAGTTGGGCGGTATGTGTTATAGCTCCCAACTGTCCCTGATTTGGAGGGACTGTCCCTGATTTGGAGCAATGTCCCTCTGTCCCTCTTTGCCCCTCATCTGTCCCTCATTTTGGTCTGATCTATATAGTTGTATCCAAAATGCACTTTTTATCTTTCAAAATAGTTTCCCAGTGCTAAACCTTTCATCCAATTTCTAAATTGCTGCATTTGTAAATTTAAAAGCCAATTTAAAGGAATAGGAGTGGTAAAAAAAAGTCCTTGTGGATTTAATTAACCTTTTTTTTGGTTAATTCTCCTTTAAGGGGGTGTGGCAGGGGGCGTGTCCTATGCCTACATACGTTTACAAGTGGGTGTCCCTTATTCCCATCTCAAAATGTTAGGAGGTATGATGTGTTATTATTGTTACTGTCAATCATATCACTCTCTGTGTAGCAACTACATCTCCACATGTATGGTCACCAATCCTACTTTCTCAGAAGTCCCTGAAGCCCCACCTTCTCCTGCATACATCCCATCTTCACACCGGAAGTGACACGTGCAGAAAAAGACACACCACGGCACACCTTTAACCCCTGAAGGCTGGCTCCCACTGAAGCACCACACATTAACCATTTGCAGTACAAAGCAGAATTACCACATAGGCACCTGTCTACACAACACCTTCCTGAACCTTGGTACATAGGCACCTGTCTGCACACCACCTCCCTTAACCTTGGTACGTCCTCATGCCATTTTAGGTATACTATATCAGAAAACAATGTTACTTTTAATCTGTACCCAAGACAAATTTGCAGAAATATGGTAAAAATTTCATTAAAAAAATGCCAACTTGTGTAAAGGAATAAACATCATGAACAGGACAGGGAACCATTCACTTCAACAGAATGTGGCAAAACTTACAGTAATTCACAATAAAGGTCCATTACTCAGAAGTAATAAGCAGGATCTGGTAAGATGGCCCGTTCCCCAGTGTCTGGGTGCTTTATTTAAAGGATAATAGGCAGAGACTTTGGGCTAGGGCCCTGTACAGCCTACCTGACAGGGCCCCCACCTTCCCCTGAACATATCAAATAAAATTTTTGCTAAAATGTCACGGCCACAATGCTATGCTTTGCAGCCATGGCAGAAATTATACCCCCATTGAACAAGACCCATTCAAGTGAATAGCACTGCTCTGAAAGTGTCCCATCAGTGCCTTTTACTGCAGTGTCAGCTGCACTGGGAATGAATAAATCGGAAACAATCTGAGGCTTCCTGTTCATTCACAAACTGAAGCATAGTAAAACACAGTTTACTATGCTTCGGTGAAGAATGGACACAGGAGTGATCGGTACTGATTGCTCACTGTGTTCATTCAGGAAAGGAAAGGGCCAGTAAATATGGCATATTTACCACCCCCAGGTCTCCATCCTGAAACGATCATCCTGTGTGCCTTCAGCAGCTGCCAGTGGAAGAGTAGAGGAGCGAAGCCAGCAGCTCTGCTGGGAAGGGGGGCACCCAGGGAGGCTAGGGCAGCAGGTGAAAGGGGACGCAGATTCTAGAACCGATCCCCCTGCAGTGCAGCCAGTGGGAGAAAGCTGGCAACACTGCAGTGGGATCCACAAGAGTCACAAGGCAGTACAGCTGGCCCTTCTGCTCGGCAGATGCTTGGGCCCCCTTTTGAACTGATGGGTCCTGGGCCTGATACAGAAGGGCATTCTGTACTGCTTTATCAGCAGCCCTGCTTTGGGCACACCAGTTCAACACAATCCATGTAAATGTGATACCCCAAGCTCAGCTGCCAAAAGTTACAGGTAGCGGCATTGTCCCCTTCAATGGTCTTGAAGGGTTGTGGGATGGCCCAGGGTTCCTATACAGCCCTGTTGTACAGGTCCTGGAGTTCCACCTAAACAGAATGGAACAGGTTCTCTGGGACATAAAGGAATTCACACCCATATCTATCCCTGACAATTCCATTAGGATACTGCTGCAGACGGGCAAGGTAAGTGAGTCTCTTTCCCCGAGCCTCATATCTGGTAGGTATGAGTCCAGTGCTCTACGAAAGACTCCCACGCTGACAAAGCGGGATTCCTATACCAACACGAAACAATGTACTGTAAGTCCACTTTTCCAGACGCATAGCTGGTCGCAAAAGTTCGCTACTTGCCAATGGGTACATTCCAAGGAGAATCCTCCATCAAGTTCATAGCCTCCTCGCTACTGTCACTAGGTGATAGTTGATCACCCCAGCCCCCAGGAGTAAGCGGTACAAGCAATGAAGCTGACAAAACAGCCAGGGGACCTGATTCCACGTCCTGGGTAGATGACACTTCCTGCACAGAGGAAATAGCAGTGGAGGCTGCCATAATCTCTCATGCCCCCAAAAATTCTTGCTTGAAAGAAAACTGCATTGGTGCAAGTGTGGGTTCAAACTAGATCAAGTTGAATTGGGAACTCTCGGTGGGCTCCAACAAGCGACTCTTTCCTTTGGATCCCCCACGCTCTGACTCAACCCTAATGCCGCTTACACACGATCGGATTTTCCGACGGGAAATGTTGGATGTGAGCTTGTTGGCAGAAAGTCTGACCGTGTGTATGCTCCATCGGACAATTGTTGTCAGACTTTCCACCAACCAATGTTGGCTAGCATGTTCTCAAATTTTCCGCCAACAAATGTGTGTTGTCGGACTTTCCGATCATGTGTACACAAGTCCGTTGGACAAAAGTCCAAAGTACAAACACGCATGCTCAGAATAAAGGACGAGCCGGAAGCGCTCGGTCTTGTAAAACTAGCGTTCGTAATGGATATATCACATGACTATTGAACTTCCTTTTTATCAGCTCGCCGTACGTCTTGTACATCACTACACTCGTCGGAAAGTCCGATCGTGTGTACGCGGCATTAGAAACTTTGGGGAATTGGTGCGATCTGTCAATTAGAGCGAGGAGGATCAGGAGCAGATTCCTCCAATGGCTATACTAAAGCATCATTCAGGCTGCTTGGCTGGAACACTCTTTCAATCTCCATCCTCACTGAGATCTGGGGGTTTATCAACCATCTCCAGATCCCTAAAGATTAATGTTCAATATCTGGTACATCACTCCCAAGCAGTTACTTGTTTGCAAACCCACCGACACATAGGACACATAGGACACAAAGGACAAAGCCCCTCCTGGTCCCCAGGGAGGCATAGAGCAAAGCCGTTCTGAGCTCGTAAGCAAAGTCTTATGTTGAGGAATTCAGGTGCTGTTTCTGGCTTTGTTCTCAGGAATTCCACCACAGCTGCTGATGTAAAATAGTGATGTAACCTCCGGCTTAGCTCCGACCACTTGGAGTTAAGACACTTCAGCACCACAGCACTTTTGTATGGTCCCTATGTTACATCAACCAATCATGTAAAGTTACATCATCTGTCCACAAGAATGATCCATCCAACACAGTGAATCATGCCGGCTACGCCAAATGTTAGCATGGTGAAACTGCATGCTGTTAGTAGTGTTACTGTCAATCATGTGGGTTCATTGTCCCCTCATTGCTGAAGGCCATCTCACTTCACGGAATCCCACACATGGAAGGATTGTGTCTTTTCACCTGTGAGTGACACCTCTCTGAGCACTGACTACAGAGACATTTTGAGAGATATAGCTTTGAGTGTTGATTCTCTCCACCAGCTCATCATACACTTTACACCTTGCCATGTTCATCATCCCTTAGGCTAGAAGGGACACCACTGCACAAACAACTTGAGGCCTCTCATTCTGTGGTTCCAGGCCAGGTCCCTAGGATGGTTCTGTTCTGCTGCAAACCCTAAAATAAAGATTCAACCGCTCGGGCATGGTTACAATGTGCTAGAACACCCTACCTATGGGACTTCTGTCATTCGGCCACCACCTCTTCATCGTCCGAGCTGGCTGCTTCTCTTTCCCTGTACTTTGCCACCCAGAGGGCTAACTTGAAGGTTGTGTACCTGGTTGAGGCCTAGTTGATGAGAGGGCTTCCCTCACACCTCTTGTCCTGTTTCCCCTGGGGATGATGACAGGGTATAACAGGGCACAGAGTGCCTGTAGGAGATCAGGATCAGAAGATCTGGTAGCGGATGTGAAGCTGAAGACAGTGCAGCAAGCAAGCTGGCAGCTGGCAGATGCAGGATCTCAGATGCATAGTCAGATTGACAGGAGCTATGAGTAAGCACTTACCATAACTGTGAAACGCGTTAGCTGATTGCCTGTACCTTCTGCCACAGTGTTTTGTATGCTCTATGCCCCTGAATTTATAATAAATCAACTTTGAACTACATTTTCCTGGAGTGCAGCTGTCCGGATTTTCTTACCTACCTTCAATATAACTCAGCATTAGCCAGCACCTGGGGCTCTTTATCTTGGGAGACAACTGAAAAGTTTACACCTGGTGTGGACCCATACCTGTGCGGTGAGTATCTTTCTGCGTCAGATTGACAGGAGTCGACAACAAACAGGCAGCAGGAGTGCAGAAACAGGAACCAGGAACAGAATCAAAGCCAGGCCAAGGTCAGTATCAAGCAGGAAAAGGAGGTATCGGATTAGTAGGCAACAACAAAAGTCAAGGTCAGGTTACAAACCAGAGTCAGCAACATGAGTTCAGAAACAAGCAGAGTTAACAAGCGGGGTCCTCATACAAAAATACACAGATTCAGGTCACAGGCAGAAGTAGCAGACGACCACTCAGCAATGTCCAGAGTCCTTTATGCATTTAAATAGGTCACTGGGCACCAAAGTACATCGAACATGCACACACGCGCTCATTAGCATGCCGAGCACGCTAATGCTCAGGTGCTTATGTAGATGTATGCAAGGTCCTAATTCTGTGCCCACTTTAATGGGCCGTTCTACGTGCATGCGCATTGCTTTGAGCACGGGCTTGATCATGGTTTTCCTGATAGGTTTATACTTTATTTCCCAGAGCGTATTCACTGCAGGAACGCTTTCTCTCTTCACAAGAATCAGACCAGGCATTGATCCTTAAACAGAACTTCTTTTACTTGAATAAAAACCCTGTGCATACAGTTCTCAGTTGCTTCCATCAGAACACAGAATAGTGCAAAATCCATAAATAATATTATCCATTTTCCCCTTGCTAAAGTGCTGTGGATGTGGTGCTCATACCTTTTTGTTCTTGCTTCCCATAGGTGACTAATAAAGATTCAATCCTTTATTCTGTATCAGGTTTCCGCTACGGGGCATGGTGTAGTGACTACATTTCCATGTGTATGGTCACTCTCCCATGTTTCCAGAGGCCCCTTCTTCTCCTGCATATATCCCTTCTTAAAACCAGAAGAGACATGTGCAGGGGAAGACATGCAGCAGCACACCTTTAACTCCTAAAACACCAAGCAATAACCCTTTGCAGTACAAAGCAGGATTATCATGTAGGCACCTGTCTACACATTTATGGCAGATATAGCTTTTCTTTTCCCCAGCCCAAGTGTAACATGCAACATTTTGATTGTGTCTGGCTATAGAAGTATATTGGAAAAGTGTTTGGAGCATTGATAAACGTTGCCCTAGTTAAAATGGACCCTTCCAGCACTTAAAAGGAATCAGTAATAAGGAAAATACACTATATTTTAAAAAGTATTGGGACGCCTGCCTTTACACGCACATGAACTTTAATGGCATCCCAGTTTTAGTCTGTAGAATTCAATATTGAGCTGACCCACCCTTAGCAACTATAACAGCTTCAACTCATCTGGGAAGGCTGTCCACAAGGTTTAGGAGTGTGTCTATGGGAATATTTGACCATTCTGCCAGAAGCGCATTTGTGAGGTCAGGCACTGATGATGGATGAGAAGGCCTGGCTCACAGTCTCTGCTCTAATTCATCCCAAAGGTGTTCTATCGGGCTGAGGTCAGGACTCTGTGTAGGCCAGTGAAGTTCCTCCACCCCAAACTCGCTCATCCATGTCTTTATGGACCTTGCTTTGTGTACTGGTGCACAGTCATGTTGGAACAGGAAGGGGATTATGGTGTGGGGTTGTTTTTTAGGGGTTGGGCTTAGCCCCTTAGTTCCAGTGAAGGGAACCCTTAAGGCGTCAGCATACCAAGACATTTTGGACAATTTCATGCTCCTAACTTCCTGGGAACAGTTTGGAGATGGCCCCTCCCTGTTCCAACATGACTGAGCACCGGTGCATATACCAAGGTCCTTAATGACATGGATGATCGAGTTTGGCGTGGAGGAACTTGACTGGCCTGAGTCCTGACCTCAACCCGATAGAACACCTTTGGGATGAATTAGAGCAGAGACTGCGAGCCAGGCCTTCTTGTCCACATCAGTGCCTGACCTCATAAATGCGCTTTTGGAAGAATGGTCAAACATTCCCATAGACACACTCCTAAACCTTGTAGACAGCCTTCCCAGAGGAGTTGAAGCTGTTATAGCTGCTAAGGGTGGGCCAACTCAATATTGAACCCTACGGACTAAGACTGGGATGCCATTAAAGTTCATGTGTGTGTAAAGGCAAGCTTCCCAATACTTTTGACAATATAGTGTATGTTGACTGTCATTGTTGACCCCCTTTTGAAAAAGTTAGTTGCAGTGTTGGAAGAAAACTGAAAAGTCCGAACTTGTTCTAGGTCAGTTATTCAAAGGATCGAAGCCACTGGACCAGCTTGATGACAGCCAAGTAGCATTTTCAAAGGAAGAGGTAAGCTATGGTAGCCTCCAGTACAAGTTCCCTTTAACATACCAGAGTGTTTTTGAATTGCAGCCAGAAACACACAAAAACTCAGGGGGGGTGTACACACTTCATGCCCCTGTCCCTGGAGGTGATTGAACTCAGCACCCTTGTGCCGTAAGGCAGAAACTTTATTTTTCTGATTTTCTTCACTTCTTGATTCCCGTAGGGGAATCTTCACTTTAAAGGTATTTAAAATGTTGTCCCTGAAAGCTTGCAGCTTTCATGAGAAGGAACTGAGAGATGACTCGGAGGGGGTAGCGGGGTGATGAGCTTAGCAATCAGATGAGAAATGATGGCACGGGGCTTCTCACACAAGGACCGAGGTGCGGCCGTCTTCCTAGGCCCAGGCGGCCGTGCTTGAGTTGCATTTCCCTGGAGGGCAGCCGAGACGCTGTAACTCTGACACTTCCAGCAATGAAGCAATCAGCGATAAGAATCTAAAAGAGCCAGCCAGCATCAAGCAGCAGCCGAAATTGTAGCTGCTTTTCTAAACTTTATGTAAATTCCTCTGTTGCTTTGATCAGATAGAATATTTTCCCTCTAGCTCAGTGAACTGATATGGTTTTGTATCGTCGTATTGTGAAAATAAATAAATAAATACAAAAGCGGCCTGGAGCTTACAAAAGATGCATTTCTGAGCCTCCTGCTTAAAGTGCAAGTCCACATTTAGAAGTTTGTCTACCTGTAATATGTTTGTTACCCATACTTTACAGTAGGGATGGGTGGATGGGTTTGTCTGAATCAGGAATGGCATGGGATCAGCATGGGCAAAACTACTGTATATATATCACATGGCCCTATGAAAGATATTTTATTGGGGACCCTCAATGTGCCTGGCCATGACGATGGTAAGACAGATAAAACTGCCTATACCTATAATACCATAACCCTACTTCACTATCAATAACCAGACGACACCCAATTTGGAGTAAATTGGCCGCGCCGGCCATTTTATTAACATTTAACCATAACATTTATTTACAAATAATACTTTCACAGATACGTTGTAACCGTGTTGAGGATCATTGAAGGCACTGACCAAATTTTCTTCGTATCAGCGTGGCCACACAACATCCCCAGTCGCAGCACGCCGACTCGAGGACCATACCACTCTGCACCTTCCCACGCTGATACCCATCTGCCAATGCCAGTTAATCCTTGGTTAACTAGCATCAACCGAGGATCCCATACCATGATGGTTCCACACTTATGCCATATTGGTCTTACTTTTGAATGCCTGCAAAGATCCCCAACCGCTACCCCTTACCCCAGTAATCAACATACGTACAGTCAAACCAAATTATTAGGGCGGGAGGGTGGGATCTCCTTCTTCCTCCAGTGACCTCTGACTGACACTGGACACAGGCTCCTCCTATCCCCCCCCCCCCCCCCCCCCGAATAAACTTACTAAGGCAACCCCCTACCCTGGCCAGCTACACGCCCCTAAATTTAACCCCTATAACTGCTGTTTTGCCCTGCTACCCTCTCATGCCAGCCCTGCGCCTTAACCTGCATCTTGCTGCGGGTTTCTCTTTAGTGACCTTTTTATGTGACACTGCGACTGATTTACTAAACTTAAACGACCTATGCACTTTGCAAGTGCAGTTGCTCCAGAGCCTAGTAAACGCGGTAAAGCTTCACTTTACAAAGAATACCCAATCACATTCAACATGATTGGATGATGGAAGTCAGCAGAGCTTCCCCTCATCTATTAAGCTCTGGGGCAATTGCATTTGCAGAGTGCACAGTCTATTTGCCTTTAGTAGATTAACCCCACTATGTTTTGCATTGGTGGTCAGTGTGCTTTATTGTAGACTCTTAGAACCTTACAAGTCCTCTGCCTGAAACAATTATATTTACCGCTGCTTTATTGCACTGTCAGAGCCCTCTTGAAATGACTGGTCCTTCTAGGTATAGGATTTTTCCCAGGATGTAGTGCTCAGGCCTGTGTGGCCAATTGTCCGGTCCAAACACTGTCATCTGACAAGGATGGCATCAGCCTTATGTAAGCTACAAGGAGTAAGTGGTAGGTGAGTAAAAATCAGCTGGGTGCAGACAAATAAGAGACTCTGAAGAGACTCTAAAAGGGGCAAGTGATAGATTCTTTTTAAAGCTGAATTCCAGGTATGGTTTTCTTTCCACAGTTACATTGGTCCAGCTTGAAAGCATGCATAGTCCAACCTTGATAATGTCTTATTGGACGAAACGCAACAAAAAGAGATTCTGGTCCTGACGTCACGGCGCTGTTCGATCCTGGGTCGGCAGTGGCTTTCCATGTGAGTTTACTGTATTCTACTTTTCGGATTTTTATGCTGTTTTTGCTTTTAACTGGCAAAAAACGTACTAAACTATTGGAAAACTCTCTTGGCTTGTGGTGAGCTTTGTTTACTCTAGTTGGAGTACACCAGAAGGTGTAATTTCATTGGAAGTAGGCTGCCAAGATGACTCCTGAGGGATTTTCATCTATACATAGGTGCACTTGCTGTTGTAATGGTAGCCATTTACTCTGATGAGTTTTGAATTTTCATAATGTTGGTGGTTGGGTTGGACATCTGAGCACTTTAGGAAGCATCTTCACGTGTATTGGCGGTGCTGTCTCAAGTGTATTTTACACCAATTACTAACACCGTGGGACTTATTCTTTATCACTTTTGGACTTTTTGCGTTTTATCACTACATTGAAGTTTATGTGTTTTTTCATTGCACAATTAAGGTTATATGTTCTGCATATTGGTCCTACACTATTGTTTTCTATTGATAGTCCCCACCTGGCTGATCCCTGTGGAAGCAGAGAATCAGCTTCCTACAGTAGCAGCTACTACAGTGATCCTCACTATTCTCCAGGTCATGTGCCGAGCGGCTGCCCTGCTGCAGAGCAAACACAGGGGGTCGCTAACTCAGCATGGGCACCATTTAGAGAAGCCTTGTATTGTTCTCAATGAATACAATGTGTTCTCTGATTGGTCCAGGCTTGAGTTAGCTTTATTAATATCCACCTTTACCATGTTACTCCTATGATGAATAGAACATGGTCTACTACAAATCTGTGCAATACTCCAGCATGATAAAACTTCCGTACTCTGACCACTCAATCCTCTTGTGCAGAGGGATTGGTCTTGTCTCCGCCTCCTCCTGTCATTTTCTGCAGGCAGCCTGTAGTGGGTGGAGCCTGCTGGGTCCCTCCCACAGCTCTGCACACAGGCTATGTACAATGTACACTGCTGCTTTTGCAGGGCAATATCTTGCTTTTGCAAAGGCTTTTAATACATACAATGTGTATTTTCTATCCTTTATGGCTCATGAGTGATATACCAAATTAAAGTGATTGTAACTTTTTTTGTTTTTTAATTTTTTTAGATGTAACACCCTCCTAGTGTAGGATACTAGGAGGAATTTAGTTTTTGGCAGCTTCTGCAATTAGGGATTGTTCTGGTCTGATCAGGGTCTCACAGAATGGGAGTTTGATTGCTTCCCCCTGCCTCTAGAAGTTTCCAGAGCTTAGTGCAGAAGATTCAAATTGGCCAGCTCAAATGTTTATCAGGTTCCAGCCAATCCCAGGAGGTGAATAGTCTCAGACACTGAGGAACAGGGCTCCGAGAGGGTTCCAGGGGTGCAGGGCTGCTGCTGCTGCCAAACAGCCATGGACCAGGCTGCTGCTTTAGAAGGCCTCTTTTTTGACCAGTTTGACCAGATTTTGACTAGTTAAAGCGGTACTAAACCCAGGACCCTGCATTCACTATATCTGGTCTCCCACAGTACACAGAACTTGGAAATGCAATTATTTTAGTAAATAAAAACTGCTAAATACCTTTTCTCATCAAGTATATAGCGGTCTTGTGACTTCTTTCAGTGTCTGCTTAATGCTTGTAGGAGAAGTTTTCATTCTACTCTGACTATCCTATGAGGCTGCAGGACCCCTGACCCTCTGTCTGGACAGTGCTGATTGGCCCTGTGTTGATCACATGCACTCTCCCAAGAAAAAAAAACTCTCTAGCAATACACACCAAACTGAGCATGTGTAGAGTGACTCCAAATGCTCTGTCTTATCAGGAGATGGATTGGGGACAGTGGAAGAAGGGGAGCGTCAAAGAATATAGGATCAAACAGCCTTTTTACACAATGCGAAAGATTAACCCCTTAGGTTCCACAGTGAGTATAACAAGCATGTTTTACTGCATATACAGACTTATTTTACTGTTGAAGGTTTAGTAACACTTTAGGGATCACCATATAGCAGATGTACTGCTAAAGAGTGACCCTCCTGTGCAGAATCATGTACAGTATATATACGTGATCCTGCACTTCCGCCTAGGGGGTGCGCATGTGCACCGACAGCGGACCGCTTCTGCTGTGATTACTCACAGCAGAAGCTGATCTGTGGGTGCTGGGCACTGGATGTGTCGTCAGGACAGGCTGGAACACATAACGATGATCTGCCTATATAAACAAGGAAGATCTCCATTCTGACGGGGGGGAGGGATGGATTTTGTGTCCTTGCAAAGCAGGGAATAAAATCCATCAATTCCTTGAGTAAAAGCAACACACATAGTAGAGTAAAGCACTGGCTAGGCACACATTTAACCCTTTGATTTCCCTAGATGTTTAACCCCTTCCCAGTCAGTGTCAGTACAGTGACAGTGCATATTTTTAGCACTGATTACTGTATTGGTTCCCACAAAGTGTCAGTTAGTGTCCGACTGTCCACCGCAATATCGCAGCCCCGCTATAAGTTGCTGATCACCGTCATTACTAGTATAAAAATAATTAATAATAATAATGGGTGGCTGGTGGCCTTTGTACTGCTTGGGAAAGAACCAGTTAAAACTAGCGGCTCCTGCAGGTTGAACACTACATGAAAAACAAACATGTTATACTTACCTGCTTTGGGCAATAGAATTGCACAGAGCGGCCCCGATCCTCCTCTTCTGGGTGGGGTCTCCCACCGGCTCCCCTGGCTCTTTCTCTTCTTCATGCACCCCACAGGAAGCTGCTTCCTATGGGGGCACACGTGTAGGCTCGATCCCAAGCGGTGCTGCTGCCTGCATCCATACACACACACAGCACAGCTGGGCCCCACCTCCAGCTCCCACGTCATAGGCTTTGACTGCAGTAGTGGAAGCCAGTGGCTCCTGATGCCTCGGCAAAGCCTGTGAGAGTGGGAAGCAGTGTTGCCAACCGTCAGTATTTTTACTGGCAGCCAGTAAAAAAAACGGGCACTTTTCTCTAGCCAGTAAATGCCAGTGACAAGAAAAGACTGCCAGTAAAAAATATGGCTGTGACTCCCAGCCAAGACCATACGAGTGCCTGCTACAGTGTGTTCGGGCGGAGGCAGGTCTGGCAGAGACGGTGCCTGAGCGTGTTGTGTGACGTCATGGCGCAAGGGAACCTGAGCAGAGCAGCTGGACCCTCGTGTGCAGGTCTGCAGGATGGGAGCAAGAGTGCCCTTTCTAATTTTTTTTGCTATATAGAAAATAAAATAAGGAAAATGTTTTTGTGCCCTAATATCTACCTTAAATCACATTGCTGATTGCATATTGTACTTGTTTGTAGACTAAATACTGATATAATACTGAAATTTGCACTTAAAACGTTTATTTTTGTAACTTGGAAATGCCAGTAAAAACGTGGCTGTGCCAGTACATTTTGGGTGACGTGTCAGTAGATTTCAATCTGGTAGGTTGGCAACACTGGTGGGAAGAGAGGAGGAGGGAGCTTCTAGAAATGCACACAGCACTGGATCAAGTGAGAACTCAGGTAAGTAATGGGGGGGGGGGGGGATTCGTTTTCATTTTTTATGCCCCGTACACACGGTCGGATTTTCCGATGGAAAATGTCCGATCGGAGCGTGTTGTTGGAAATTCCGACCATGTGTGGGCTCCATCACACATTTTCCATCGGATTTTCCGACACACAAAGTTTGAGAGCAGGATATAAAATTTACCGACAACAAAATCCGTTGTCGGAAATTCTGATCGTGTGTACACAAATCCGATGGACAAAGTGCCACGCATGCTCAGAATAAATAAAGAGATGAAAGCTATTGGCCACTGCCCCGTTTATAATCCCGACGTACGTGTTTTACGTCACCGCGTTCAGAATGATCGGATTTTCCGACAACTTTGTGTGACCGTGTGTATGCAAGACAAGTTTGAGCCAACATCCGTCGGAAAAAATCCTAGGATTTTGTTGTCGGAATGTTCGAACAAAGTCTGACCGTGTGTACGGGGCATATGGCTTTTTTTTCCTCTGCTTTCGCCTGGTGACTTGGCCAATAACACACCTCCTGTATTAGAGTGGCACCACTCTGGATGAAGGAGCACAGGGGGCACCTTTGAACAGCAGCATTGTCAGTCTGGGAGGAGGAGAGTGTTAGATGGACTAGCAGATTTGGAAACACTAACACGTTGAAGCCAAACTGCAACTCACACTGCCATTACAGGGACAGTTTATTTTATTTTTTTTTTTCATTTTGGGATAAAGATTTTGTCTCATCGCTCTAACTGCTATATCTGCAGGACAGCTTGTTTTGTTAAAAAACAACAGATATACCGGATGGATCACCAAATGAAAATGATGGATAATAAGCCTAAAAAAAAGGAAACTAATGCAGACATCACATCTAAGAATTGGTAAGTTGTAATATAATAAATGTTTGCTTTTGGGTTTAATACCGCTTTAAATTTGATATCGAGGTGCTGATCATATTTGGTTAGGTGGATCGATTTGGGTTTTGGATTCCATCTATGTCTTGTATGTGCTGAATAGGTTCTATTGCACAAGGGCCAACTATCACCCCGTCCTGTACATGCTTCTATTGCAGCTCATAAAATGGAGACGTTGACTTGTTGCTACTGGAAACCGCGGAAAAACACCTTCCAAATACTTTCACAAATTATAAGGAGACCGCCGGTCCCTTTTTGCACCCCGCCTGTTGATGCAATTTAAATAAGTCACTGTCACCTTTTCTGCTCCGTTTTATTGAATGTATTAAAGCGGCACACGTGGGAAGAGATGAGATAGGGTACTCTGACATGTGAGTGGCAGATTACAAATTGATTTGTTAAGTTTCATTATACAATGATGCACTGAACTCTCTCTCCATCTACATGCAGCCTGTGCGTTATGTTCACTAATACAGTTTTATAGGGCAGTGAGGTGCCGCACCAGTGTGGAATGTAGGTGTAGTACTTGTGCCTACAGACAGCAGAGACTAGAGCTTTGCCACACATATTACAATCTGATTGTACAATCTCTGTACATTCACCTTAAAATCTGGCCAAACAGTTTATAATTTTATTGTACAATCTCTGTATGGCCAAGATGGTCATATGTGTTACAATCAAACTGTACAATCTTTGTGCAGTTTTCTTAAAGCTGACCACACATGATCCGATTGCTCAATCTTTCTACGACCTCCATAAAGCTGGCCACACATTACAATCTGATTGTACAATATTCTCTAGATTTATAGCCAGTTTTAGACAATGTGCAGAACAGAAACATTTGTAGATAGATTCATTATGTTCATTATGTAACTAATTTTGTTTTGTTGATTCGTTTCGGAATTCATTTAGTTTAGTTTTGTTTCATTTTGTTTTGTTTCTTAATTTTTTTTAAAGAATTCCAACGATTCGAATTCGGATCAGTCGAAAAAGGATCCCCCACCCCAAAGCACCTTGTTCCCATAACCCTAGGCGGTGGTTATGGGGGTTTGCGGGTGGGGGGCTTATCGCAGTCTGGAAGCCCTCTTTAACAAGGGGGCCCCCAGATTCCGACCTCCCCCCTACATAGTACCCCTACCCATTCACCAAATAAGTGTAAAAAGTGACTAAAGACAGTACACAAGTTTTTGACAATTCCTTTATTAAAAAAATCAAAACCAATGTCCCAATGTCTGATGTCATCCGATGACTCCTCCCCTTAGCTATTTAAGAAATGTCAGACAGCGGAGTAGGCAGACGGCAGGAGCCTTCAACGAGATCGGAGGTTCTTTTTTCGGCTCCGACGGTGCGGATGGGTCTACATTGGGGGACATTGTTTTCTTTTTTTTTTTTAATAAAGGCATTGTCAAAAACGTGTGTAGTGTCTTTACTCATATATATATATATATATATATATATATATATATATATATACGTAGCAAGTTCCCAGGCCTCCTTTAGTCTAATGAGAACCTCCAGGGCCAAGAGCTGCTGACATACTTCTGTGTAGAGTGAGTTACAAGGCACACTCGGTGTAATGCAGATAAATTCATGGGCACCAGACACTTCTTGAATGCAAAGAAATTGTATTTCTCTTGAACAGAACTGTGGGAGAGAGGGTTTATGGCCAGGACACCCTTAGGTAGTTGCAATGTTAATTGGCAGACTCCGAGACTTCTACAGGTAGACAGCCATGCAGGGAAAGGCATCCAGCAAGACACCACATCTGCATAAGTAGAAGCGCTGTCTCCTATGGCAACAGTCTTAGAACAGTTCCTAACACAAATTGTAACAAATTTCTTTACTTTTCTACAATCACTTCTTGCAGGTTCTCAACCCACTGAGCTCCCAGGCTCTCTCTCTCTAGACTTGCTGATTCACTGCCACTGAATCCCTTGAGCTTTTCCAATCTTCACTTTAGTATCTTCCTCAAGTATCACCCCGCCTCTCTGCTGGGTCCCTAGCTTGGCACTCCAGATAGTTCTCAAGCATCACTCCACTTGCCTGCTCGGTCCCTGGCTTGGCACACAAGGCTGCTCTGCAAGCGTCATCACCGCTGGCTGGGTCCCTGGCATGACACCTGCTGACGTTTTCTTTCTTCTTCACTGTCCCCGGTTGGTGAGAATACTGCTCCGGTACTTGCTTCAGCTACTCACTGTGGTCCCTGATAATAAGGTGGTCGGTCCTTTAGTAGCGACAGCTTCCCCTCTACCTCCGCCCACAACAGGTTCTCCGGCCGGGAGAACCGTTACTTGTGGTTGGATTGCAAGCCGCTATCCCAACCCTATGCTGCTCTCTTGCTTCTGGATAGGCGCGCAGACAGCCTAGCAGCCAGATGTGTCTGGGATAGGCCCAGACTCCGGCCTAGCAGCCCGGGCAGTACAACATACGTCCACCCAGACAGCCGTCCAGGTGGCACAGAACCCTGATCACCTGACTCCACCCAAATATATAGGTCCTCCCAGCAGGCCAAGGGATTTAAGGAAACACCTGCCCATTGGCTGAGATACCCCATATACTCCTAATCTGTCCTTGCTTTGCCCTTGTCTAATCTAATGACACCAGGTACCCAGCCACCTAGTGGAAGAAGAGAGAAGTACCGCAATTCCAGACTTAGGGTGAGCTCAATTGATCCCTAACAATGAGCCTGGCAGGTAAATTTAGGAGCAACCCTGCCTAAACATCAGGTTTATATATATATATATATATATATATATATATATATATATATATATATATATATATATATATATATATATATATATATATATAACGAGGTCACACCCCTCCTTCCTTCTCTACTGATTACACTGATGTAACACAATCTGTGAATTGTGAAGGGGGGAGGGGTGATTGGGTTCCCCCATTCAAAGATTGGTTACAAGCAGTGAAATTAGAGGAAAAGCGTTTCTTAATGGAGGAAAAGGAAGTAGGGAGTGTGTCCCCGTTTGATCATCAGTACTGCTGTTTTGCCCACTGCTATAGTAGGCCAGAACCTGGGAAGCCTATCCAAATAGATCCAATTTGGCTTACCATATCATGTCATTAATTCGATTTTAACTCAGTTTTGTCCTGTGTCCTTTGTACCCCTTCTACGATCCAGAGCGTGGGCGTGTGTAAGGGATTGGGGCTGTGTCCTTGGGCCCTTGGGTGGCTCATTGTGCCCTGCGGTTCTCTGGGATTGTTTTCCCTCCATCTTTGGCCCTTGACGCCATCTGGGTGCAACCTTTGGGAGCTTTGTTATGTTATCCGCACTTAAATACTTCCTGAATAAGCCACTTTGGCGAAACATGTGGAAGATATATATATATATATATATATATATATATATATATATATATATATATATATATATATATATATATATATATAATATATATATATTTCTGTTTATATGTATTTGGTTTTTAACCTTTTGTATAAATGAAATGTTATCGTTTTATATTACCTTGGTTTGTGGACTCAAAGAGCACCTCTAAAATGCCATCCTACCTATTCTCTCTCTTCGAAATAAAATACATGTATCCAAATCTGCTACCTTACCCTTCTACCCTATATGACCTGAAAAAAAAAATAATACATTAGGGTAGGCTACAAATCCTCAAAGGTATATTGTGCAAAACTGAGATCGCTAAAAAAAAAAAAAAAAAATAAAAAAGATATGTTGGTAGACTAAAGTAGACTTGAAAAAAAGGCTTCAAATGGTTAAAAAAATCCCTTCAGGATTGCAATCTGTGGATAAACGTTATTGGCACAGCGGCACAGTGCCCCATGCTGAGAAATAGTTAACATATATGCAAACCATCGAACAATAAAAGGATATGTTCTAGTACACCTTTCAATGACTTTGTTTCCCTTGTTTACAGTGCCTTGAAAAAGTATTCATACCCCTTGAAATGTTCCACATTTTGTCATGTTACAACCAAAAATGTAAATGTATTTTATTGGGCTTTTATGTGATAGACCAACACAAAGTGGCACATAACTCTGAAGTGGAAGGAAAATGATAAATGGTTTTAATTTTTTTTTACAAATAAATATGTGAAAAGTGTGGCGTGCATTTGTATTGAGCCCCTTTTACTCTGATACCCCTAACTAAAATCTAGTGGAACCAATTGCCTTCAGAAGTCACCTAATTAGTAAATAGAGTCCACCTGTGTGTAATTTATTCTCAGTATAAATACAGCTGTTCTGTGAAGCCCTCAGAGGTTTGTTAGAGAACCTTAGTGAACCAACAGCATCATGAAGGCAAATGAACACACCAGACAGGTCAGGGATAAAGTTGTGGAGAAGTTTAAAGCAGGGTTATATTATAAAAAAAATATCCCAAGCTTTGAACATCTCACAGAGCAATGTTCAATCCATTATCCGAAAATGGAAAGAGTATAGCACAACTGCAAACCTATTAAGACATGGCCGTCCACCTAAACTGACAGGCCGGGCAAGGAGAGCATTCATCAATGAAGCAGCCAAGAGTCCCATGGTAACTCTGGAGGAGCTGCAGAGATCCACAGCTCAGGTGGGAAAATCTGTCTACAGGACAACTATTAGTTGTGCACTCCACAAATTTGGCCTTTATGGAAGAGTGGCAAGAAGAAAGCCATTGTTAAAAGAAAGCCATAAGAAGTCCAGTTTGCAGTTTGCGAGAAGCCACGTGGGGGACACAGCAAACATGTGGAAGAAGGCGCTTTGGTCAGATGAGACCAAAATGTAACTTTTTTGCCTAAAAGCAAAACTCTATGTGTGGAGGAAAACTAACACTGCCCATCCATCACCCTGAACACACCATCCTCACCGTGAAACATGGTGGTGGCCGCATCATGTTGTGAGGATGCTTTTCTTCAGCAGGGACAGGGAAGCTGGTCAGAGTTGATGGGAAGATGGATAGAGCCGAATACAGGGCAATCTTAAGCCTCATACACATGATCGGACTTCCATCTGACTTTTCCGTGGATTTTGGTCCGAATGGGCGTTGGCCGTGAACTTGTTCTGCATAAACATGGCAGAACATTTTCAGCCAACTTTCACCAAATCACATGCTTTTTCAACTCTTTACCGCCACCCTTTGGGCAACTTCTGCTATTGTTGACTGATGTTTAGCATTGGTTCTGAGCATGCGTGTTTGTACTTTGGACTTTAGTCCCATGGACTTGTGTACACACGATCGGATTATCCTCCATCGGACATTTGTTGTCGAAAAGTTTGAGAGCATGCACAGCAAACATTTGTCCATTGAAAAAGCAACGACAATTGTCTGATGGAGCATACAGACTGTCGGATTGTCTGATAAAACAGGTCCGTCGGACCGTTGTCGTCAAAAAGTCCGATCGTGTGTATGAGCCTTTGGAAGAAAACCTGTTAATGTCTGCAAAAGACTTGAGACTGGGATAGAGGTTCACCTTCCAGCAGGACAATGACCCTAAACATACAGCCAAAGCTACAATGGAATGGTTTAGATCAAAGCATATTCATGTGTTAGAATGGCTCTGCTTGGGCCCCCCACAACATCAAAAGGTAGAAAAGAGTAGAATTTTGGGCCAAATTTTTTAAAAACTAATATACCGAGTTTTCCACCTCTTGTTCTGATTCCTGCACAGGTTTGCTCTGGTTGACCTTTTGTTCTGGTTTGCTGGGCATATATTTACTTCACAGCTTTCAGGGGTCTGTGTTTCCGGTGATGGGCTCTCATCAAAAATAAACACTATGGCTTATTGTCACTTTGTCAGTCTTTGGGTGTAGGATTCTATAACCCTTAGTTTGCTCACTGTAGCCTAATAGAATTCCCTCTATGGCTCTGTTCTCCAGCTTGGATCTCTTCTCACTTGGAATATAGGCAATGGCATATGCTTTAAATCCAAACACTCTGATGTGCCCTATGCTAGGCTTTGATCCATGCCACATTTCAAATGGAGTACTTTTAATGGCTCTTGAGGGTAGTCTCTTCTGTAGGTAGGTTGCTGTCATGACTGCTTCTCCCCAGTACTTGGGAGGTAGGTTGGCATCCGACAAAATGCATTTGGCCATTGGAGTGCGATTTTACCTTTCCGCTAAACCGTTTTGTTCAGGAATGTATGGTGCAGTTGTCTGGTGTACTATTCCTTGTCTCTTCAGATATGAGGCCACGTCTTTGCTTATGTATTCTCCTCCATTATTCTCGGTTTGCGTTGGAATTTGTTGCTACTAGACATGGCAATGAACTCTCAAAGTTTCTCTGATGATTCATTCTTGTGTTTCATCAGATAAGTAGTTGTGTACCTGGAATAATCATCAATGAAAATCAGTAGATATCTGTTCCCGCCTGATGTGGGAGTTTTCACTGGACTGCATACGTCACTGTGTATGAGCTGCAAGGGGTGGGTAGTTTTTCTTTGAGATGCCTGTGGACAAGGAGCACGTGTGGTTTTTGCTTCAATACGGCAATTGCATTTCATGAGCACTTTGCAAGGCTCTATTGTCAAATCTTCTGATAAACCTCTCTTTATAATGTCCTGTATAGCTTCTGGACTTCTGTGCCCTAGGTGCCTGTGACATAAGTGAATACATTTGCTGTGTATGTCATTGCAGACTATATTGACTTGCTGGTCTGTGGTGATGAGCCTGTATAGTTGATCATCCAGTTTTCCTTTTGCGAGGAATCGATTATTATTGTGAATTGTGCATTCATCACCATGGAACTTAACTGTGAGGCCTTTGTTTGCAAGACTTTTCACTGATAGAAGGCTGCCTTCTAGTTCTGGAACAGACAGCACTTTATTTACAAGGATACTGTGCTTACCTCCTTGTGATGTAATGCAGTTCAGTTAGCCCTGGCCTTTACTTTCTGCAGTGATGCTTTTCCCGTTTCCTAGGAAAATTTTGTCTTTTGCACTGTAATCAATGTTTGTGAAGAAGATCTCATTGCTAGTCATGTGCCTTGTCACTCCTGAGTCTATGTACCAGCCGCGTGGCCTGCCGTTCTGTATCACTTTAAAGGTGCCCCTCCATGATGTGTCTTCAGTTTTCTTTGTGATTGCTTTGACTCTTTCTTTTGTGGATAGCTTTAGCTTTCGCTGCTCGGCTTTCCAGATAGAACAGACCTTTTTTAAGTGACCGGTCCTTTACAGCGAAAACAGGCCCTGGTTTCTTTGTTGTGCTTTGTGCCTTTGTGCATCTTAAGAGCTTTGTCATCATGGTGCGTATTTTCTTTCTTTCAGTCAAATTTATCAATCAATTTGCCTTTGACATATTCCAGAGTTTGTTCCTGCTTGGGTCTGGTCTCTACAGCGTTAATAAGAGCAGTATGGAAGGCTGCAGAGGAGCAGAGCAACAATATGGTTATCTTTGATGTCCTTTCCGATGGCGCTTATCTGCTCTATGATCTCTTGCATAGCTTTCACCTGGTCACACATTTGCTGGTCTTCTTCTAGTCTCATCTTGTACAATTTTCTTAGCAGAAAGAGCTTACTGTTTATGCTTGAACACTCATGCAGTTTTTGTAATGAAGTCCACATACCTTTGGCCATTTTCACTGTTCTTATGTGGATAAGCTAGTCATCTTCCACTAGTAAGCTTATGGTTGCTTTTGCCTGTTTGTCTTTCCTGTCCCATTCCTCCGTCTCTCCATTTGTTGATCTGTCTGTATTCAACACTTGCCACAAGTCATCCTGGCTGAGAAACATTTCTAGTTTAAACTTCCACAGCAGGCAAGTGGCATTGTTCAGCTTTGCAATTGCAAACCTCACATCTGAACTGCTTGCCATCTTTCAGTAGCTTGTATACAGTACTCACTGTACTCACTGAGTTGCAGAATTCTCTTTCCAGTGCCTGGGTGCTGCTTGGTGCCTGGAGCGTCTGCTGAGTGCCTGCTGGGCCCATAACCTGTTGTCAGAGTGTTGAAATAATGCACTGGAAGCTTGTTATTTGCAGCATCAGCTTTGCTTTTATGGAGGAATATCTTAATCATGTCTTTTCATTGAACAGGAACAAGGAGCATACAAGAATACAGAGGAAAGACAAATACCTCCTCTCATTACATTACCATGCAATACACATTATAACACTGCAGTGCCACCTACTGGTATAGATAGGTATAATGCATACAGTATATAGTTCACATTATAAAGCTACTTGCTGTTGCTTTTCCAACAGTAACGACATCTACATCCATGTGTTGTACCCATGTAAAGTTCACATCTATAATACAGAGAATATTCCTGTTTTTTACCTAACAAATCCACATTAGAAGCTTGACGTGTTTCAAAGAGACTTTCTTCTTCAGGAGCCCATGTGAACATATATGATGTCCAGAACAGGGTCAATATATAAAAACAGTGTCAAAAGACCTTGTCTTGTACAATAGAGTTCCATTGAGTTAGTAACATTATAGAACAGCAGGGAGCATGTAGTGGCTCTCAGGCGTACACATGTGGCACCAGCAGTTAGCAATAACTCACCCCAGATCAATAGAATATGCGTATGCAAAAAGTAGTTATACTAAATGGCATCTACAGATACACAATCATCTGACAATGGTGGGCGCACTGGTTACATCAGTGGTTTTTACATATTTTTGTATGTGTCATGGAGGTATCTCATTCATGGAGACTGCTCATTAATTACAAATAGACAGGCGAACCAGTGGTTTTTAGTTCTACAGCACAGGTGTCAAACTCAAGGCCCGCGGGCCGAATCCGGCCCTCCAGGCCATTTCATGTGGCCCTCGCACCTCTCCTGCAGCTGCAGGAGAGCTCCAGCCCTCCTCTGGTCCTCCTCCAGACTCCTACTTTCTGCTTTCAAGCAATGCATCCAGCTTCTTCCCAGCAGCAGCATAAGGAAAGGGGGTGTGCTGTGATGTTAGGGAGAGTAGGGGACTCAACTTCTGATGGTGGGGTGGTTCTTGACATCTAATGTAAGGGGAGGGGATGCGCCGGACATCTAATCTTACAGATACAACCGGCCCTTTTGAGGACAATCAAAATGCTGATGCGGCCCACGATGAAATTGAGTTTGACACCCCTATTCTACAGGATTCACAGTGTGCCCACCATTGTCAGATGTCCATGTATACTTTTTGCATACACATATTCTATTGATGTGGGGTGATAGTTGTACGCCTATTATCCACTACATGCTCCCTGCTGTTCTAACATGTTGCTAACTCAATGGAACTCTATTGTACAAGACAAGGGGGTTGATTTACTAACACTGGAGAGTACAAAATCTTGTGCAGCGGTGCATGGTATCCAATCATCTTCTAACTTCAGTTTGTTCAATTAAAGTGTTACTGAACCCAGGATCCTGCATTCACTATATCTGGTCTCCCACAGTACACAGTACATGGAAATGTATTATTTTAGTAAATATAAACTGCTAAATACCTTTTCTCATCAGCAGTATATAGCAGTCTTGTGGCTTCTATCAGTATCTGGTTAAAGCTTGTAGGAGGAGTTTTCATTCTCCTCTGACTGTCCAGTGAGGCTGCAGGACGCCTGACCCTCTCTCTGGACCGTGCTGATTGGCCCTGTGCTAATTACACGCACCCTCTCAAAAGACAAACTCTCCAGCAATACACACCAAACTGAGCATGTGCAGAGTGACTCCAAAGGCTCTGTGTTATCGGGCGATGGATTGGGGACAGTGGAAACAGTGGGAGGATCAGAGAAGACAGGATCAAACAGCCTTTTTACACAATTCAGAATATTAACCCCATAGGTTCCGTAGTGAGTATAACAAGCATGCTTTACTGCATATAAAGACTGATTTTATTGTTGTGGGTTTAGTAACACTTTAAGCTTTGAGAATAAAACCTGGAAGCTGATCGTTTTTATATGCAGAACTGCACCAGATTTTGCACTCTCCAGCTTTAGTAAATCAACCCCAAGGTCTTTTAACACTGTTTTTATATATTAACCCCGTTTTGGACTTAGACATACACCTATCACCTCACAAAAATAGAATATGTCTTTGCAAAAAGTAGTTACTGTATATCAACTGGCATCATGGGCTCCTGAAGAAGAACCAGTCTTTTAGAAAACGCGTTGAGCTTCTAATGTGGACCAATTTTGTAAAAACAGGAATATTCTCTGTATTATACATGTGAACTTTACCTGGGTGCAACTCATGATTGCAGTTACTACTATGTCTTTTTTAGCTTTTGTATAATAAATTTGGAATTTTATGTGATAAATTTCTGTTTTGTTGGTTTTGCTCACTACATGTATGGTCTTTTAAGTCCCTTTGCTACAAAACACGTTCTGTTATACAGTGCTCATCATAAATGAGTACACCCCAACAGATTTGTCAGACAACCTTTACTTTTCTTTCAGAATCAACATTTTAAGGGACACTATACTACAAAATACTCCCACAAATGTGGGCCATTGATTGCAACCAAGATTTGTTAATATGCACACACACAAAAAAGTATTTTTCCTAACAAATTCATTTAAGACCATGTTGCAAATATGAATACAACCCAATGAAAGTATTAGGTGCAAAGCTAAATTTTAGACAAAAAAATCCTATATAACAAGAATTCAACTACAGGTGAGTCTAATTCATTAAACCGGTGTCCAGCAGACAGTTGATTATAAAAGGCCGTTACTTAACAAAGAAAACCCCTTCCCATTTCATGCTATCAGAAATGGCACCACATGGAAGAGAAATGTCACAAGGCCTGAGAAAATAATTTCTTTACACAAGAAAGCAGAAGGCTACAAGAAGATCAGCAAAGCTTTACTCATCAGTCAGAATACATCAGAGACTTCCAGGTCGTCCATGGAAATAACACCTCAACAAGAGCGTCTTCTGATGAGAAGGGTTGAAGAAAATCATATTCAAGTTCACTGCAGTTAGCTAAAATGTAGAAATGCAAACTGGAGTGATTGTTTCCCGTGACACAATACGGTGTACACTGCAGAGGAATGGCATGCATGGGTGTTGTCCGTGAAGGAAGCCTCTCCTAAGGCCCATGCACAAAAAAAGCCCACCTAAGATTTGCCAGGGCCTATGCTGAAAAAGATGAAGACTACTGGGACTCTACTCTGGAGTGATGAGACCAAGATAAATGTTTTAAGAACTGATGGCTTCAAAACAGTATGGCGTCACAAATGTGAGGAGTACAAAGAAAAATGCATGGTGCCTACAGTGAAATATGATGGTGGCAGTGTCCTTCTGAGGGGCTGCATAAGTGCTACTGGTGTCGGGGAGCTCTATATTATTGATGGCATCATGAATTCACAGATGTACTGCTCTATATTGAAAGAGAAGATGCTACTACCACTCTGTGCCCTTGGTCGTCGTGCATTTTTCCAACATTACAATGATCTAAAACACACATCAAAGGTCACTGTTGCATTTCTGAAGAAGAACAGGGTGAAAGTGATTCAGTGGCCAAGTATGTCTCCTGATCTGAACCCAATCAAACACCTATGAGGACTTCTGAAGAGACAAGCTGAGCACCACTCTACATCCAGCAGCCAGGCTCTAAAAGAGGCTGTTCTTGAAGAATGGAAAAAGATAGATGTTGCAATATGTTGCCAACTTATTCATTCCATGCCTAGAAAACTTGTGCTGTCCTCCCAAATCATAAAGGTCATACAAAATTCTAAATGTAGTAGTTTTTGTTGTGTGGGTGTATTCATTTTTACATCAATTAATTTGAGTAAAACTGAAGATTTTGTAATCTAAGTTATATTATTAACCTTTCTTTCATGCAATGAGCTAAACAAATGTTCTATAAAACTCAGTTTTGTCAAAGTGTTGGAAATTGTGCTTGTGTTTATTGAGATATTGATTAAAATCTTAATTTTCAAAAGGGGTGTACTTATTTATGCTGAGCACTGTATATACAGTATATTAGTGGAAAGTGGGCATTCTAAGATGGCATCTTCTTCCCCATTGAGAAATGACAAGGTGACATTGCAAGACCACCGATGGGAGACCGAAACAGAAACAGACCCTATAACAGAACAAGGACATTCATGGCAGGATCACCAGGTTTTGTTTTAAAAGCGGCAGATTTTAAAAGATTAAATTGACATTTGAAATGACATTAACAGATTAATAAATAAAGATTATATGAGATTAGTTTTTGCTCCCCTGACAGCTTAACAGGATGTATGGTTATGTAGACCTTGACTCATTCAATGGATTCTTATTATTTTATGTTTCCTTTGGGTCCCCCCTCTCCCCCACAACAAACTGTTTACTGATTTCTCGCTTTAGAACTTTTATTTATTTTTTATGGTTTTATTTTATTGTTTCTGTTTTCTTACAAATTTTGAAACCCAACATTTTCATATCTGACCTTGTATACGAATTCTTCTTATGATTATTATTAATACTGTAACCTTGTTATTCTGTAACTTGTTATATTCGGCTTTTTTTGCATGGATGGCAGGCTCTGAAAAGCGACCCCTGTTTGATTGCTTTTCAATTTGCGGCTTAAAGCTAGTATATAGGCGGACAGGATGGGATTCTGCAGCTTCTTGAATGCCTGAATGTTTTTCAACCCCAAGGAAATTGAAATATTACGCTGTTGCTGTGCGGTCCCTCTACCGTTTATGGGTGCATTTGGCGGCTCAATATCTGCTGAACTCAACATGCCAAGTAACACCAATGCCTCGCATTGCTAATTTGCTAATCTGAACTACCTTACTTTTGCGTTAGACCCCTTTCACACTTAAGACCACCCTGCGCTAGTGGTAAAGTGCTGCTCGTTTTAGTGGCATTTTACCGGTACTGTGCGGGTGGGAATGGGGCAATTTTAACCCCAAAGAAGGGGTTAACAAGGATTTAAAATCAACTTTCAATAAAAAAGCTTTCAATGGCAGGGGCGGTGTAGGAGTGCTGTATGCACCGCTCCCGTACCGCCCCAAAGACGCTGCTTGCAGGACTTTTTGTTCTGTCCTGCAAGCGCACCGCCGCAGTGTGAAAGCACTCGGGCTTTCACACTGGTAGGCATTAGAGGCAGTTACAGGTGCTTTACAGGCACAATTTTTAGCGCTAAAACGCCTGTAAAGCGCCTTCAGTGTGAAAGGGGTCTAAAGGTAAACAACACACATGGGTATAACTTTCATGAAGCAAACTCCTGTTCTTTACCAGCTCTCTGCCCATGTGAACTTGTGCCATGTACACACGGACGGACTTTTTGGCATCAAAGGTCCGACGGTCTTTCCGACGGACTTTCAATGGACTTTTGACGGACTTTCGAATGAACGGACTTGCCTACACACGATCACACCAAAGTCCGACGGATTTGTACGTGATGACGTTCGACCGGACTAAAATAAGGAAATTCATAGCCAGTAGCCAATAGCTGCCCTAGCGTCGGTTTTTGTCCTTCGGACTAGCATACAGACGAGCAAATTTTTCAACCGGACCCGGGTCCATCGGAAAGATTTGAAACATGTTCCAAATCTAAAGTCCTTCTGATTTTCGACCGAAAAAGTCCGCTGCAGGTCCGATGAAGTTTGAGCCAACATCCTTCGGAAAAAAAATCCACGGTTTTGTTGGCGGAAAGTCCGATCGTGTGTACGCGGCATAAGACTCGGTTCACACCTCTGTGGTTGGTTGCAGGAATCACATCTGTTCCCACAACCACTTGCAGCTAAACCAGGCACATAGGAGACAAGGCATTTTGTCTTGTCCATGTGGTGTGACTGCGCTGGAACAGCCACCCTAAGAAGTCCCCCCCTGCATGCGGTGTGAACCTATTCTAAGGGATTATGCACATGGATGTTCACCTACCATAAATTTGCCAACACTTTCCTGCACTTGGGGAGCTGCAGGTACCATGTACAGCGTTTACTTGTGCATGCACATGAGACGTATTTTGCAAGCATGGAATTTTCACATTCAGGAAATACATCACAACTGCACACATTGGTAAACACTGATGCAAAGAAATATTGGAGTTTATAGGAGTAAAGCCACATAGAGCCATTCACTGCACCTGCAGCTCCTGGTCACAGGAAAGCACAGGGAGATTTACACTAGGCATATAAAATGCCTAGAAGTATCCATGTGCATAAACCCTAAAAATCACATTGTGTTAAATTATGCCTGTTTGCAGCTGAGCACTTGGGTGCCTGTCACTCCCAAAAGGACAGGAACTTCTTTTCAGGCAGATTGAGGCATTTATGCCCCATAGACTTCAACATGAGCGTCTAAAAAAATGGTAAAAAATGCTTATTAAATTTTTCAGGCGTTTCTATAATAAAAATGTCTATAGGGCCAAAAGCACGAGAACCCACCCCATAAAAGCTCCTGAATGGCACATGTTTTCTAAGGGCCCGTTCACACTGATCAGTTCTGTTTATGCGAAAAAAAGCATGATTATTAAGGTGATTGTAAACGATCACCTTGTAAAACAACCCATTCCATTTAAAATAGAAATGAAAAGCAAAGCATTTGTGCATAGATATAAAAAAATATTATAAATACTTTTTTCCCTTTTTTATAAATGATCACATTCCTTCTGTTCTCAGCTGCATAAGAGCTGGGGGAGGAGAAGCAACAGTACACTGAGCTTCCCAGTGAATGGCTGTGAAGCGAAGGTGTGTCAGGACAAGTGTGATCATTGGAGGCGAGCAGGCTGAGTTCTCAGCACAGCTAGAGAACGGACCACAGTGTGTCCTCCTGCTTGGTGTGGTCAGTTTTTAATAATAAAGCAGAGGGACTGGCAGGAACACCAGGTAATTCACATAAAGGAAGCAATACATTTCTCATACCATACCTCCCATCTTTTTGAGATGGGAATGAGGGACACCTGTTAGCAAAAGTATGTAGGAATAGGACACACCCCCTACCACGCCCCCTTAAAGGTGAATTATACAAAAAAATATTAGTTTTTTTTTACCACTACTATTCTTTTATCCTGGCTTTTAACATTGGCAAATGCAGCAATTTAGAAATTAAATGAAAGGTTTAGGACTGGGAAACACTTTATGAGAGATGAAAAATGCATTTTTTATACATCTATATGGATTAGACCAAAATGAGGGAAAAATTAGGGGGAATGAGGGACAGAGGGACATTGCTCCAAATCAGGGACAGCCCCTCGAAATCAGGGACAGTTGGGAGCTATGCTCACACAAGTACATGGTACACCAGAAATTAAAGTGCTGCGCTAAATAGTCCATACAATAAATTATGATTAATAAATGCATATGTGAAAATCAAGTGAAAAGAGGTAAAAAAGTCCCAAAAGACTTAATATTCTCAAAAAAGAAATATCTGAAAAAAAAAGGCCACACAGGGCCACCATCAGTGTACCCATGCAAAATCAAAATCCACAAAAATGATTGAAGTGATGACCCATAAATAGTGACAGACACCGGCATGACAACATCCATCCCCATAGATAGTATGCAGTGGTGGCCGGTCCATAAGGGGCGCAGGGGTGCCGCTCCTCCAAACCTTTGACTAGGGATGAGCTTCGTGTTCGAGTCGAACCCATGTTCGACTCGAACATCGGCTGTTCGCCCGTTCGCCGAATTGCGAACGATATGGGCCGTTCGCGCCAAATTCGTGTGGTGCGTCACGGCCCATAATTCACTGCGGCATGGCAGTGCATTGCTTGCTGATGATTGGCCAAGCATGCACTATGACCCGCATGCTTGGCCAATCACAGCGCCGCCTGAACAGAGAGCCATAATTGGCCAAAGCCAAGGAGGCTTTGGCCAATTATGGCTCAGGGGATTTAGTACACGCCCCACACTATATAAGGCCGCCTGCACGGCGGCCCTGTGTAGTGTGTGTTCCGGCGTTCATTGAGAGAGAGAGAGACAGACAGTGTCATTTGATTTGAGTTAGATAGATTAGGCAGAACAGTCAGTCAGTTAGCTGCACTTACAGTGTATTGTGTATATATATGCATCCCAGGTGTTGCATATATATATATACACTGTATTCAGTTTAGCTAGATCCGTTCCTGTTATCTTCTAGACTATTTACATTTAGTGCAGTGCGTTCTGCTCACAGTGTTCAGCTAGATCCGTTCCTGTTATCTTCCTACTGACAGGCAGGCTTGTCTGGTTACAGTATATAAAGCTACCTGAAGAAAATTACTGGTGTTCTATTTGATCCTATTAGTACCACGGTCAGGCAGCTAGACTATTTACATTTAGTACAGTGCGTCCTGCTCACAGTGTTCAGCTAGATCCGTTCCTGTTATCTTCCTACTGACAGGCAGGCTTGTCTGGTTACAGTATATAAAGCTACCTGAAGAAAATTACTGGGGTTCTATTTGATCCTATTAGTACCACGGTCAGGCAGCTAGACTATTTACATTTAGTACAGTGCGTCCTGCTCACAGTGTTCAGCTAGATCCGTTCCTGTTATCTTCCTACTGACAGGCAGGCTTGTCTGGTTACAGTATATAAAGCTACCTGAAGAAAATTACAGGTGTTCTATTTGATCCTATTAGTACCACGGTCAGGCAGCTAGACTATTTACATTTAGTACAGTGCGTCCTGCTCACAGTGTTCAGCTAGATCCGTTCCTGTTATCTTCCTACTGACAGGCAGGCTTGTCTGGTTACAGTATATAAAGCTACCTGAAGAAAATTACTGGGGTTCTATTTGATCCTATTAGTACCACGGTCAGGCAGCTAGACTATTTACATTTAGTACAGTGCGTCCTGCTCACAGTGTTCAGCTAGATCCGTTCCTGTTATCTTCCTACTGACAGGCAGGCTTGTCTGGTTACAGTATATAAAGCTACCTGAAGAAAATTACTGGTGTTCTATCCCAGCTTAGTGCAGCTACAGGCCATTAGTATGTCTGGAAGGCCAAGAAGGAGAGGCAGACAGTCACAAGCCAATAAGAGAGGGCAAGCAGGCTCTGTGTCTAGTGCTGGTCGTGGAGACGGTGCATCCTCATCAGCACGTGGCCATGGGACACGCTGGGCCTTTTTTTCGGCAGCTGGCCGTGTTGAGCCGCAACATGCGGAAGACTTGGTCGAGTGGATGACCAAGCCGTCCTCATCCTCCTCATCCTCTCTCACCCATGCCCAGGGTGCTTTGTCTGGCAAAGCAGCGGCCTCTTCCCTCAGCTCAATGTCATCAGTGACTCCTTCCCTAGCTCCACCATGTCCTCATGAGGATTCCCTCGAACTGTTTGACCACAGTGTTGGGTACATGCTCCAGGAGGATGCCCAGCGTTTGGAAGGCTCTGATGATGATACTGAGCTCGATGAAGGCAGTAACATGAGCACGGACAGAGGGGGTGCCCAAGAAGGACAGCAATCTGGCAGTCATGCTCCCCCTGCTGCAGCATACTGCCAGGTTTGCTCCAGTGATGAGGAGGGAGGGGATGATGAGGTCACTGACTCAACGTGGGTGCCTGATAGGAGAGAGGAGGAGGAGGAGGAGGAGGAGGCGGCACATCACCAACGAGGCAGGATGCCCTCCAGGGGCCAGCCTAAGGGCAGCACATTGACTGCATCACACCCCAAAGCTCCACATGTGCAGGGCGCTGCAGTCTCTGCGCGTTATTCAAAAAGTTCTTTGGTGTGGGCCTTTTTCGAGACGAGTGCATCAGATCGCACCGCTGCTATTTGCAACATATGTCTCAAGCGTATCTCACGTGGCCAAAACATCTCCCGCTTGGGTACCACATGCTTGACCAGACATATGTTGACCTGCCATGCAGTTCGTTGGCAAGCGTATCTAAAAGACCCACACCAAAGAACAAAGAGGATCTCTCCTTGCTCCTCATCAGCTGAGATTTCCAACCCCACTAGACCTCCAGTCCTCTCTGAGACCTGCAGTGAGAGGAATGAAGGTGTAGAATTAGGTGTGTCACAGCCAAGTACTTGTGGGCAATCTGCTTTTGGTACACCGACGTCAGATTGTACCAGGCAAATTTCCCTGCCCCAGCTTGCTCCCAGCCATCCACATGCCCAGCGGTTGAATGCTAGCTTGGCAAAATTGCTAGCACTTCAACTGCTGCCTTTTCAGTTGGTAGACTCTGCCCCCTTCCGTGAGTTTGTGGAATGTGCGGTTCCTCAGTGGCAGGTACCCAAACGCCACTTTTTCTCACGGAAGGCGATTCCGGCTCTCTACCGGCATGTGGAAGGCAATGTCCATGCCTCGCTGGACAGGGCGGTCAGCGGTAAGGTGCATATTACCGCTGACTCATGGTCCAGCAGGCATGGACAGGGACGTTACCTAAGTTTCACGGCACATTGGGTGACTCTGCTGGCAGCTGGGAAGGATGCAGGACAAGGTGCAGTAGTGTTGGAGGTTGTTCCGCCACCACGCCTCCAAAATGCTGATTGTGACACACCTCTCTCCTCCACCCCCTCCTCTTCTTCTTCCTCCATGGCCTCTTCCTCTGAACCAGCGGTGCTCCGTAGTCGTTCAAGGGGCTACGCAAGTACGCAGGCCAAAAGATGCCATGCGGTGCTTGAGCTGGTGTGCTTGGGGGACAGGAGCCACACTGGGGCAGAGGTTCTGTCAGCTCTGCAGGGGCAGGTTCAGAGGTGGTTGACGCCACACCAACTTAAGGCAGGAATGGTGGTTTGCGACAATGGCACCAACCTCCTCTCTGCCCTCCGACAGGGACAAATGACCCATGTGCCCTGTTTGGCTCACGTCCTTAACTTGGTGGTGCAGCGGTTCTTGGGCAGGTACCCGGGCTTACAGGATGTCCTGAGGCAGGCCAGGAAAGTCTGTGTGCATTTCCGCCGGTCATATAATGCCAGTGCTCGGCTGACGGACCTCCAAAAGGAGTTTAACCTGCCCAAGAACCGCCTAATCTGTGACATGCCCACCAGGTGGAACTCAACGTTGGCCATGCTGCAGCGGCTGCACACGCAGCAGAGGGCCATCAATGAGTACCTGTGCGACTATGGCACCAGGACAGGGTCAGGGGAGCTTGTTTTTTTTTCCCCACGCCAGTGGGCCATGATCAGGGATGCATGCACTGTCCTGTCACCATTCGAGGAGGCCACGAGGATGGTGAGCAGTGACAGTGCATGCATCAGTGACACTGTCCCCCTTGTCCACCTGTTGGAGCACACGCTGCGTGGAATAATGGACAGGGCACTTGAGGCAGAACAGAGGCAGGAAGAGGAGGACTTCCTTAGCTCTCAAGGCCCCCTTTATCCAGACAGTGTTCCTGCGTGCCCGCCGATCACACAGGAAGAGGACGAGGAGGAGGAGGAGGAAGATTGTGTCAGTATGGAGGTGGAGCCTGGCACTCAGCATCAGCAGCAGTCTTTAAGGGATCAGTCCTAAGAAACACATGGACTTGTACGTGGCTGGGAGGAGGTGGCTGCGGACGTTGTCGTCCTTAGTGACCCAGAGGACTCCGGACCGAATGCCTCAGCAAACCTACGCTGCATGGCCTCCCTGATCCTGCAAAGCCTGCGTAAGGATCCTCGTATTCGTGGTATCAAGGAGAAGGACCAATACTGGCTGGCAACCCTCCTTGATCCACGTTACAAGGGTAAGGTTGCGGACCTTATCTTGCCATCGCAGAGGGAGCAGAGGATGAAACATCTTCGGGAGGCCTTGCAGAAAGGTCTGTGCAATGCGTTCCCAGAGACTGGGAGGTTACAAACTCCTGTTTCTGGACAACGTGTTGCTGAGGCTTCGGTCAGTCAAAGAAGGAGCGGTGGAGAAGGTGGCTGTCTGACCGATGCGTTCAGACAATTTTTTGGTCCGCAGCCCCAAGGTATGATCGGTTCCAGCAACCATCGCCAGCGTCTGTTTTACATGGTGCAGGAATACCTAGGGGCAAGATCAGACTTGGACACCTTTCCCACCGAAAATCCTCTGGGTTACTGGGTCTTGAGGATGGATCACTGGCCAGAGCTTGCACAGTATGCAATAGAGCTACTGGCCTGTCCTGCATCCAGCGTTCTTTCGGAACACACATTCAGTGCTGCTGGAGGCGTGGTAACCGATCACAGGGTGCGTCTGTCCACCGACTCGGTCGATCGGCTGACCTTCATAAAAATGAATGAGTCTTGGATCACCACCAGCTACCAAGCACCTGATGCTGATGTAACCGAATAATTTTTTTTGAAATCTCAGATCCCTTCAAAGACTGCCTATGCTGATGCTGAGTGACTATCCCTGAGTAATTATCCTCTTCCTCCTCAATCATCACGCTGATAGCTTGTAAGAACATTTTTGGTTCTGGGCGCCACCACCAGTGCCTAAGGCACAATTTTTCAGCCCCTGTTTAACAGGGGCGTGTTAATTACAATTTTTGATGTAATACTTTGCAGCAGGGCTCATTCCTGCATTCCAACTAGAGTGTCTGTGAGGGGTTGCAGTGTTGTGGCACCAGCACCAGTGCCTAAGGCCCAATTTTTCTGCCCCTGTCTAACAGGGGCGTGTAATTACAATTTTTGATGCAATACTTTGCAGCAGGGCTCGTTCCTGCGTTCCAACTAGAGTGTCTGTGAGGGGTTGCAGTGTTGTGGCACCAGCACCAGTGCCTAAGGCCCAATTTTTCTGCCCCTGTCTAACAGGGGCGTGTAATTACAATTTTTGATGCAATACTTTGCAGCAGGGCTCGTTCCTGCGTTCCAACTAGAGCGTCTGTGAGGGGTTGCAGTGTTGTGGCACCAGCACCAGTGCCTAAGGCCCAATTTTTCTGCCCCTGTCTAACAGGGGCGTGTAATTACAATTTTTGATGCAATACTTTGCAGCAGGGCTCGTTCCTGCGTTCCAACTAGAGTGTCTGTAAGGGGTTGCAGTGTTGTGGCACCAGCACCAGTGCCTAAGGCCTAATTTTTCAGCTCCTGTTCAACAGGGGCATGTAATTACAATTCTTGATCTAATATTTCACAGCAGGGCCCTGTGAGGGCTTACAGTGTTGTGGCCACAGCAACACCTAAGGCCCAAATTTCTGCTGAGTATATAGGGCAGGACCCTACTTTCAAACATCTAACTTACAAACGACTCCTACTTGCAAACGGAAGGAGACAACAGGAAGTGAGATGAAATCTACCCCTAGGAAGGGAAATTCTCTCCTGTAAGAGTTAATATGGGAAAACAATTTCTCCTTTCCACTGATGCTTTCCAATCCTTGTTCCACAAAAAACCCAAATTTTCAAAAAACATTTTTCATTGGGACAAAAAGTGAGGTGAAATCTTCTGAAGAGGAGGAAAGACAGCAAAACAAATGTCACAGGGGTGATAACCCTTCCCTATGTTTTCCAAAAAGCTTAAAAAAGATTTTTTGGCTGGAGCTAAACGCTTTAAAAATTTACCCGTTCAAAATTACAAAGAGATTCTACTTAACAACAAACCTACAGTCCCTGTCTTGTTTGCACCGCCTGTATACTGCTGTTCAGAGTATATAGGGCCTTTCCTTATTTTAATTTGGGTGCGGGGTTCCCCTTAATATCCATACAAGACCCAAAGGGCCTGGTAATGGACTGGGGGGTACCCATGCCGTTTGTCTCACTGATTTTCATCCATATTGCCATGACCCGACATGACATTAAACCCGCAAGCAGTTTTAAATGAGATTTTTTCCTTTAAAAATGACATTTGGTGCAGGGACTGTTCTAAACACGGGAAACACGCGTCACTTTACAGGCCTACTATAGACACACCCCAGGTACGATATTTAAAGGAATATTTCACTTTTTTTTTTTACTTTAAGCATCATTAAAATCACTGCTCCCGAAAAAACGGCCGTTTTTAAAAGTTTTTTTTGCATTGATACATGTCCCCTGGGGTAGGACCCGGGTCCCCAAAACCTTTTTAGGACAATACCATGCAAATTAGCCTTTAAAATGAGCACTTTTGATTTCGAACGTTCGAGTCCCATAGACGTCAATGGGGTTCTAACGTTCGTGCGAACTTTCGGTCCGTTCGCAGGTTCTGGTGCGAACCGAACCGGGGGGTGTTCGGCTCATCCCTGCCTTTGACCAATAGGAAAGCGATTCATAGAACGATTTATTTTTAAATAAATTATAATATGACTAACATTTTTTAACATCTTAAAGTTAAAAAATGTTAATCATATTATGATTTATTTTAAAATAAATTGTTCTATGTGTGTGCATTGCACTGCGGGGCGCCGGACTTGTAGAAGTCTATTAGGTTCGTCAATGTTTAACAAGCAGGTGATTAGAGCCTGAGGCTCTAATTGGCTTGTTTTACATTGTGCTCCCGATTTTGACTTTAGCGAATCAAAATTCGCCATCGCATCGCCAATCAGAAGACGGAAGATGGAACACGAAAGTCACCAGGTATCAGGGGATGGATGACAGCGATGGAGGCTCTGTTTGCAGGTAAGGACCTGGAGGGGTTTGTTAGTATGGGTACGCTGATAGTATGGGTACACTTACCAGAGGGTGTGGATCCAAGTACCTTACGGAAGTGAGTCACACAAGCAGGGATAAGTAGATATCACATAGAGAATCCGGGTCTTTCATGTATTTCATAGGGATGGACCTCTTATATCTCCTTAATTCTGGTATGGGTGGACTCCATCTTGGACTAGCCGTCTCTCTCAAATCAGGCACATATGTGGAAATACACCAAGCAACTGGATGGCGGTCCTTCACAAATCTGACTGAGCTATCCCATCAGGAAGCTGTCACTGGGCACCACTAATCGTAAGCGGTCAAAGCACTCTCCTCCTAAACTTGGTACAGCAGGAACATATCAGGAAAATAAAATGTTGGGGTAACAAACACTTTAAATCCTATGGAACTCTGTTGCAGATCAGTTGCGTTTTTAAAAATCCTGCATGCTTCATTTTTAATATTGCATGAAATGTAACTGCACTGATCCAAAGGTGCTTATACAATGTTACCACTAAAACGGTGTCTGCCACATGTGCACAAACCTCAAAACTATATAACTATAATGTGCAAAGTAACAATATAGTGCAAATTATCAAGTGCAAAATATCAAAACCCCAGGACATAGGTTTTTTACAATGATCCCTAAAGTCCACTTCACAATTTTATCATTTAAATCCCATGTGCATATTGTTCACCAATTCACACCTGTGCTCTATAAAAAGCCTTTTCACCACTTCGTGTGCAACCACCACCCTCTGAAATGGGCACTCACCAGAACATAGAAAAAAACGTTGCCTTTGGTGCACATTTTATAGATTTTGGATGTTTACATTATTGGCTAAAATAAATTTTATAAAAGCATGTTGCGCAATGATGGATGTTTACTTCTTATGAGATATCAAGATTGACACGGAGATATGAGGAGTTACTAGTGGCGACCTAGTTGGAGAAATGCCAGGAAAGTGGAGTGGTTATCCCAATATAAACCAAAGGCAAAGTTTTTTTCTAGGTTCTGGTGAGTGCCCATTTCAGAAGGTGGTGTTGGCACACGAAGTGGTGAAAAGGCTTTTTATAGAGCAGGGATGTGAATTGGTGCACACTATGCACATGGGATTTAAATAATTAAATTGTGAAGTGGACTTTGGGGATCATTGTAAAAAACCTATGTCCTGGGGTTTTGATATTTTGCACTTGATAATTTGCACTATATTGTTACTTGCACTATATTGGACTAATATTGGACTAATTGTCCTGGGGTTTCAGAAATATAGAAATGCAGCAAAATCGCATATGCATTTTTACGGCATTTTTGCAATGAAGCAGCGTAAAAGCAGCCTAAAACATGTAAAAAACATGCAAAAAAGACGAAAAAAAATCTCCAGAAAATGCCAACACTCAGGTGTGAATGGAGCCTTATTGGCATACGATTGTGAACTCTGTATATCCACTTATCTTTATGCGCAATAAAACTTTTTTCTTAACAAAAAAAAAAAAAAGATGTGAGATTTTCGTAGTTGAGTTTAGCTCTACTTAAAATACCAAGGGTTAAAAAAGGGATGCAGCGCTTGAAAATAAGTAAATAAATGGCTTTTCTCTATCGTCAGATTTGGTGGTAAAATAACAGTGATACCTCCTGCTTTCAGAACATCTTCTTCCCCTCTCCCTACCCAACCAGCGAGGTTTGTTTTCTCAGCGTGGTGCTTGGCAGAAGGAGAGTTAAGCTTCTCCAAGACAATGTGGTTAGGTGGTTATAGAATCGCGAGTACCATCTGACATGATAAATAATGCAGAATAATTCACACCTCAACAATCTAATGTTCCTTCTGTTATGAGACCTGGAAAACATTGCTACATTCACAGGTAATTACAGGTGTTAATCCCCAGTGAGCGAATGGTTAAAATGTAACTCCTTGAAGGATTGGAACGACGTCCTGCCATTGGTGACAACTTGTCACCTCTCACTTGTGGCTCTGGAGTTCTAAACTTTGAGAGTCAGTGACCTACATTATAAAGTACAATTCGAGGTGGTCGGGTGCTTATTGAACTGGACTAATATATGGATGGGGATTTGCAGCTATGTCTTTGTTATGGACAAGAGTTCTTTAAATTGTTAAAGGTGTTATATCCAAGGCTGTCATCTTTTTGCCTTGCCCTACGGATGCAAACGCCCGGGGCAGCTCAGTTTATGGGACAGCAGATGTTGTTTTTCCCTTCCCGCTAATTCCTTTTCTTTGTTCTTTGCTGGCATATCTATGTGTGTCCCTTGTTTATCCCGAGCACAATGGTATGGTGAGCGCAGTTTTCAAACTAAATACAAGCCATAGTGTATTGTCCGGAAAAAGTAATTAAAATCAAATATAGTTAAAAGTTAAAGTGGACATAGAAGGACTGGTAATTAAAGGGTAACTCCAGGGGAAAAAAATAGCAAAAAAAAAAAAAATTTTATATATATATCGTATTTATCGGCGTATAACAGGCACATTCATTTAAAGAGGCAAGTTTCTGTAAAAAAAATTGTAATTTTAAATAAGGAACTCTGCAGCCTCACCATTACCATCAATGCAGCATGATCCATGCCTATCTGCAGCCTCACAAGTGCCATCAATGCAGCAGCCTCACCATTGCTATCAATGCAGCAGCCTCACCATTGCCATCAATGCAGCAGCCTCACCATTGCCATCAATGCAGCAGCCTCACCATTGCCATTAATGCAGCAGCCTCACCATTGCCATCAATGAAGCAGCCTCACCATTGCCATCAATGCAGCAGCCTCACCATTGCCTCAATGCAGCAGCCTCACCATTGCCTTCAATGCAGCAGCCTTAACATTGCCATCAGTGCAGCAGCCTCACCATTGCCATCAATGCAGCAGCCTCACCATTGCCATCAACGCAGCAGCCTCACCATTGCCATCAATGCAGCAGCCTCAACATTGCCATAAATGCAGCAGCCTCACCATTGCCATCAACGCAGCAGCCTCACCATTGCCATCAACGCAGCAGCCTCACCATTGCCATCAATGCAGCAGCCTCAACATTGCCATCAGTGCAGCCTGATCGATGCCCATCTGCAACCTAGAGGGGAAAGGGAGGGGGAAGAGATGAGCGCCGACAGATTACATACAGTGAGAATCTCCTATGATAGACAGAACAGTGGTCCAATGGCTGCCCAGGAGATTGGACTTCCTATTACAGAGACCACCAAGTAAACAGGAGATTCTCACTGTATGTAATCTAATGGCGCTCGTCCCGCCTCCTCCCTGTCCCCTCCGAGGCAGCTAAAATTGAGGTATCGGCGTATAACACGCACACGCTATTGCACCCGATTTTCAGGGTAAAAATGTGCGTGTTATATGCCAATACATACAGTATATAGCATATACAATTGCGACACAAGTCATATTGTAATTGAATGTTATTAAAAATTAAATTTCCTTTTCAATCTGGAACCGCTGTAATTTTCTGTAAAGTGCAATGCAAAATGGCTACCTGGAGGTGTTCTCTGTACAGAACGCCCCCAGATACATAATTTCCTGCTTGTGTAATTGGTTCACTGATTTTCCCAGAAGTCTGCACTAAGATACAAGTCAGCTTTCTGGCAACCCCTGCAACATAAATGCCATTTTTGGTAAGATTCTCCCAATAAGAATTAATGTCTAAAGGGATACAAACCCTGAACTTTCCTCATTAGAGCCCTGATTCTGCAGAAGCTGGTTGATAATTATGAGTGGAGGTAAATTGGGTATCTGGCGCTCCAGGAGGCAATGCCCTTAGTTTGTAATAATGTACATTTGATTAGTCAGTCTTTAGGTAAAAACAAAGTTGAACCACGGTAAGGGGGTGATTTAAAAAGAGGCAGCGATCCTCAGAGTGTGTCCAGCAACTCTGCAAAACATATAAAAGAAATAAGGGGGGGCGCCTCTAAGTGTAGTATTAAAACAATATTTTTTATTGCGCAAGAATAAAAACACTTACAAGAGGCCAGTAGAAGGAGCTGCGAGCTCTGAGCGCATAGCCTTTCATTCCACAGAGACAGTCCTGACCCCTTCCTCCTGCCCCCTGCCGGTGACATCATTTCCTCTTCGGGTTCAAGCTGGACAGCATGGAGCTGACTACTTCCTGGTTTTCCTGAATGTACAGCTATTCAGTACAACATCACACCAGAACCTCTCCCAGCTACCCGGATTGTGCGAGGAGCTTGTGGGATGCAGTAGAACTGAAGGGACTACATACTTATGATGAGCATTACTCCCACTTATATCTTGTAAGTGTTTTTAATCTTGCACAATAAATAATATTGTTTTAATACTACACTTAGAGGCGCCCCCCCCCCCCCCGTTTCATTTATATGGTTGATAATTATGAAACCACTCCCATTAGCCTCACTAATGCACAGGGGCACAGAGGAACACACAGTGGTATATTCAGAATAACAAAAGGTAGGAATCTGCAGCAAAGTTTGTATGTACATAGATCACCCAGGGGGGAATGTTTTTTTTCTCAACAAAAGTGGAGTTACGCTTTAAAGCCCAAGTTTTTTTTGTTTTTTTTTTATATATTCTTTATTTAGAACTAAGTCACATGTCACAACAAACATTTTCTGAGTTTCTAAAGCAACAGCGTAAAATTAACATATACATTGGAGATATTCAGTAAATAGAAATAGAACACAATGCAACATAAATGTTGAGCAATTATTTGTTCACCCCTTTGGAAACTTGGGGCAACATCTGCAACATTATCACCGACTAGCCCAAGTATAAGTTCTCTATTGTAGGCCATATCACCGGTCTTAGGCAAGTCCATTCTGATGAGAAAGCCACTTGACTACAGCGTGGTTCCCCCTAGGCCACATATCAGAGGAGGGGGGCTATGATCACCTCCAACTAACCTCCCCTAACACTACACCCAGGTCAGAGCCACAGCAGAACACACTGGAGACACCAAGGGGAGGGAAGAGAAAAAACAAAACATTTCCTCCTCCCACTAGGTGGCCTCTTTCATAGAAACAGACAGTACTACCATTTGCCAGTTTAAAACATATATAAGGAAACATATAAGGTGCAACAGATGAAAAATATAGTAAGAACAAAGAATTAGCTGGAAGAAAAAAAGAAAGAAAAGTCAGGATCATACCTGAACTCTTGCAGATGAAGTCTTTGTCCGCGCCCAGCTCATCCCCACCAAGTACAGTCGGAATCATTTATAGCAAAGGGAGGCAGTACTCGGTACCACATCCATCACTATGTATAAATCCTAGCTCACTACTCTTATGGTTGAATACGCTGTCTAAGAGATGGCTCCACCAGTTCTAGCAACGCCAGGTCCAAACTGGAGGATGCATGGGCTGAATCATGAGTATACTCTAACCATGGTGCCCAAGTGCTGGTGAAACGTTCTCGAGTACCTTTATAGGTCACAATCCAGTCATCAGCCTCCTTGATCTCATTTACCCTATGCAGTACGCACCCAATTCTCCCAACCAGGAACTTGCTCTCGCTTCCAATAGATTGGTATCAACTGCTTGGCTGCGTTCAACAAGAGGGGCAGAACACTCTTCTTATACTGACTAACTGGTACGGGAGGAATGTGCAGGAGAAAATGGATCAGGGAGCAGGGAATGTCAAGGCTCAGAATTTCTTTAATCTGAGTTCTAACGTCTGTCCAAAAGGGGACAATCACAGGGCACTCCCACCAGAGATGTAAGAGTGTACCGTAGCCTCCACAACCCCTCCAACATAACCCAGAGGTAGAAGGGTATATCCAGGCCAGGTCAGCAGGCACCCAATACCAGCAGGACGGAATCTTCTAATTAGTCTCCTGCATTTTAGACTCAATAGAGCTCGAGTGGGTGAGCTGGTAAAGGTGTGTTAACTGAGCAGTGCTAAACTCAGACCCCAAGTCCCTTTCCCAGACCCAGATACATGTGAGTTTGGTTGCTGAGGTGGCAGACCCCAACAATAGGCAAAGTTCAGAGACCATATGTGGTATAGGCTCCTCAGTTTTAAAAAGGCTTTCAAATGGCATTAGAGAAGCAATTTATCTTATATAACCGCCATGAACCTCAAAGAAGTTGTGCAATTGTCTATATTTCCAAAAATTAATTTAAGCACTTCCAGGCCGGCTCAAAGGGCAACATTTTACCATTTCTCATAAGTTTACCACAACTGGCGTTACCGTCCGCCATCCAGGGCGCAAATAATGCCATCTGCTCTCCAAGAGGGAACCAAAGGAAACCCCTCAGTGTGGCCAGTGGGGACACAGAGGGGGCCAGACCTAGCGATTGGTTAATTTGATCCCATACTTTAAGCGCATGGGTCATCAAAGGTGATGTGCCATCTAAAAACCACGGGGCATAGGAAAAATTCCTGCCTGACATATATTTCTCCATAGAGACCCACAGCTTGGAATGGGTATGGAAACACCAGTTTAGGATCCGTTTCTAGGACTATAGCCTTATATTATCTCTGTATGTCTGGGATACCCAAACCACCTGCGTGTTTTGGGGGCCTCAGTACCCTCATAGCTATGTTACACGAACTCCAGACAAACCCAGTCAACATACTGGACATATGTGTAAAGAAGCCTCTAGGCAGGGGTATAGGTAGCATCTGCAGGTAAAAGAGTATACTTAGCATTTTTATATTTATCCTCCCCAGCTAAGTGAAAGCAGTCTTAGTCCATAGCGATAGATTGCGGCGTACAGCGGCCAAAAACGGGGGTAGTTAGCTGCATATAGAGTGTCACAGCGGTCTGTAAGCTGTATGCCTAAATACCTCAGGGAGGATTTGGTCCACATAAAAGGGAATGAAGCCTGAAGGCTGCTCGCTAGAGCAGGTAAAGCCTAAGTTTAGTCTCATTTTTTTTTAAATCAGCACCTGGGAGGGTACTTACATTGAATGGGAAGTGTTCTTTGTGCTGGTGGTTGATATTTTCGTTAAAATTAGACATGTGCAGTTCGTTTTATTCCGAATTAATATTCGGATAAATTTTTAATTTTTCTGAGATTTGGCTATATCTGAATACCCGAATTACATTATAAACAAAGTTTACTGAATGCTCCGAATAATGAAACAAAATTCGTTCAGAACTTCCAAAATTCAAACTGAAATTTAAATTGAATATTACTTTGAATTTCATTCAAATTCAAACTGTAAACATATTTCTGAAATCAAAGCCTGTGTGTTATATTAGAGTACCATTTCGAACAAATGCTGTTTTTGTTATTGTAACGTCTTGTTTTTTTACTTACCTCCTCTGTTGCAGTGGATTTGCACAGAGCAGCCCAGATCCTCCTCTTCTCAGGTCCCTCTTCTGTGCTCCTAGCCCCTCCCTCCTGTTCAGTGCCTCCACAACAAGCAGCTTCCTATGGGGGCACCCAAGCCTAGTCACAGCTCCCTGTGTCCATTCAGACATGGAGACCTGACCGGGCCCCACCCCCTCTCTCCCCTGATTGGCTAGCTGACTTTGATTGGCACCGTGGGAGCCAGTTGCGCTGCTGCTGTGTCACAGCCAATCAGGAGAGGAGAGTAACGGACAGCTAAGGCACTCGTGGACATCGCTGGAGAGAGATGGGGCTCAGGTAAGTAATTAGGGGGTGCTGGGGTGGCTGCTACATGCAGAAGATTTTTTATCTTCATGCATAGAATGCATGAAGATAAAAAAAACCTTCTGCCTTTACAACTCCTTTAAGCCAAAGATGATTTAAAGAGTCATTGTTATCATTTGATGAAGATTTTTCTTTTGTTCGTTCACTTTGCCGCATTTGAATATAAAAAAAAAAAAAAAAAATATTTTCTTTCGAAAGATTCAAAATTTATCGATCTGAATGTTTTGAATCGAAAAAAATGGTAAATTCGAAGAAATTTGAAGAAATAAGAATCACGAATACAAATTAAACAATTTAACCAACTTTAACGAAACTAAATAACTAGATTAACGAATCTAAACGCAACAAAACAAATTGTTTCTTCATGCACATGACAAGTTGATACCTGGAAGATCACAGCTGCGGGGGGGTTGTTAATTCAAGCCACTGGACTGGACCTGGCACTCGTCAAAAGTGCCAACTATGCCCGCCCTTTCTTTCCCCCTCCTCCATTCATAGCAGCTATACTATCGCTTCCTGCAATAAAAAGCGCTCTATGCATTTAGGAGATGGAGCTTTCAATTATCCACCTGTCCTCCATTCATAGTGTGTGTGTGTGTGGGGGGGGGGATTACTGGGGCAGCAGAGGAACAAAGGTTTCAACAAAAATGGCAGCGACCAACACAAGGGATACTTCTCATTCAATAAACATACAATCCCTGGTGATGATTTAAAAAAATAAATAAAATGTAAGTGGTTGTAAACCCTCAAATATACCCAGTGAAATGACTGGCCTCAGGTGATACACAGAGATCAATCAAATCCTCCTACATAAATTGTACTTGTTTATCTGCTGCAGGGATTTTTTTTCAGGGATTAGGTGCAGGTACTCCCTCCTTCCCGAACCACCCCTTGTTTCCGCCCCCTCCACACCTCTGAGCACAGTCCCTTGGTTCCACCCCCTACCCACCTTCCAGTGCCATCCCTTTTAGAGAATATAGAACCAAGTAATTTGTATAGAATTTGATACTGATAGCAAGAAAATAAATAAAATGGATCTCCTGCAGCCAACAACAATAGAACCCCACCCCCATCTATAACCCCCAGCAACAATAGATCTGTCCAGCAACAATATAGAGCCGCCACAAAAAAATACCCCCCCACTCCAGCAACAATATACCCCCACTAGCAACAATAGATCTCCCAGCAGCCAGCAACAATATACCCCTCCCTCAACAGTAGATCCCCCCAGCAGCAATGAACCCCCTCCAGCAGCAATAGATCCTCCACCAGCAACAATAAACCTCCCCAACAACACCAGGCCCCCCGCAACAATGGATCCCCCCCATTGACCTTCGATCCCCCTAGAAGCCAGCATCAGAAGACCCTCCAGCACACTCTAGTACCCCATGCCATTACATACATTTTGTGCTGGAGGTGCCAGAACTGCCTTCCCCCACGTTCCCGCTAAAAAAGCAATGATCTGCAGTCTTCTCTTCTCTACATCCTTTCAAAGTGCTTAATTATAAAGCTTGTCTGATGGTGCAGAAAAAAGGGGGCAGAGAGTTGAAGTTAAGAGAGGTTTGAGAGCTGATTGGAGGGAAGGGGCACACCCCCCTTCACACAGCACACAGGAACAGAGCTGTGCCTCCCACTTTTTAAAGGACAAAAAGTAATGGGACAATTGGCTGTTCAGCTGTTCCATGGCCAGGTATGTGTTATTCCCTCATTATCCCATTTACAAGGAGCAGATAAAAGGTCCAGAGTTCATTTCAAGTCTGCTATTTGCATTTGGAACCTGTTGCCGTCATCTCTCAATATGAGATCCAAAGAGCTGTCACTATCAGTGAAGCAAGCCATCATTAGGCTGAAAAAAACAAAACAAACCCATCAGAGAGATAGCAAAAACATTAGGTGTGGCCAAATCAACTGTTTGGAACATCCTTAAAAAGAAAGAACGCACCGGTGAGCTCAGCAACACCAAAAAACCCGGAAGACCACGGAAAACAACTGTGGTGGATGACGGAAGAATTCTTTCCTTGGTGAAGAAAACACCCTTCACAACAGTTGGCCAGATCAAGAACACTCTCCAGGAGGTAGGTATATGTGTGTCAAAGTCAACAATCAAGAGAAGACTTCACCAGAGTGAATACAGAGGGTTCACCACAAGATGTAAACCATTGGTGAACCTCAAAAACAGGAAGGCCAGATTAGAGTTTGCCAAACAACATCTAAAAAAGTCTTTATAGTTCTGGAACAACATCCTATGGACAGATGAGACCAAGATCAACTTGTACCAGAGTGATGGGAAGAGAAGAGTATGGAGAAGGAAAGGAACTGCTCATGATCCATAGTATACCACCTCATCAGTGAAGCATGGTGGTGGTAGTGTCATGGTGTGGGCATGTATAGCTGCCAATGGAACTGGTTCTCTTGTATTTATTGATGATGTGACTGCTGACAAAAGCAGCAGGATGAATTCTGAAGTGTTTCAGGCAATATTTTCTGCTCATATTCAGCAAAATGCTTCAGAACTCATTGGACGGTGCTTCACAGTGCAGATGGACAATGACCCGAAGCATACTGCAAAAGCAACCAAAGAGTTTTTTAAGGGAAAGAAGTGGAATGTTATGTAATGGCCAAGTCAATCACCTGACCTGAATCCGATTGAGCATGCATTTCACATGCTGAAGATAAAACTGAAGGGAAAATGCCCCAAGAACAAGCAGGAACTGAAGACAGTTGCAGTAGAGGCCTGGCAGAGCATCACCAGGGATGAAACCCAGCGTCTGGTGATGTCTATGCGTTCCAGACTTCAGGCTGTAATTGACTGCAAAGGATGTGCAACCAGGTATTAAAAGTGAAAGTTTGATGGATGATTGTTAATCTGTCCCATTACTTTTGGTCCCTTAAAAAGTGGGAGGCACATATACAAATTCATATTCACCTGATTTGGATGTAAATACCCTCACATTAAAGCTGAAAGTCTGCAGTTAAAGCACATCTTGTTTGTTTCATTTCAAATCCATTGTGGTGTTGTATAGAGCCAAAAAGATTGTCAATGTCCCAATATTTATGGACCTGACTGTATGGTTTAGTAATGTGTCGGTTTGTTCATGCTAATTAAATTCTGTCTTTATCTTGTTATGAATTGTCTCCCTACATCCGAAATGTCTGGGCTCAATACAATTATGTTATAAGAAGGTCGTTGCGTATAGGACAATAGGGAGGCTCCAGTGTTGGAAGTGAGCAGGGCCAAATTTGTATTAATCTTATTAACTTTAACAGCAAAGTTGGTATTTTCATGCAACTTCACCTACCTACCTCTATATATACCAATAATTTTGACATATGGTTTTCACTGAAGGTAAGCTTCGCTTAGGTTTTTTTTTTTTTTTAACATAACACAACATATGCTGTGTTTGAATTACCCAGATTTGTTACTTTAAAGTATAGAGTTGCGAGAGAAGTGAATGTGATTATTGCAGCAAAGTTTACTTTGTTTACCTGGAAAGATAGAGATACTTTAACAATGTCAACTCTTGTACTTGTACGCCCTTCCAGATCAGAGCAATTTTTAAATCCCTACTATGGGCTTATTTATGCGGTGATAACTTTGTCGTTACCTAAGGTAAAAAATGTATACATACATTGTTTTTTTAAGGGAACAAGCTAGACTTTCTTTTGGCAGTATTGTCTTGCAACAAATATCTTATGTAATCTATAGACAAAAAAGATGTAAAAAATGAAAAATGTGTTTTTTCTCTTTTTTGACCAATGTTGGTAAAAAAATTGTTTTATTGTAAATAGAAAGTACATTTTATTCTATAATTTGTCCAATTTAAAGTTGAACATATTTTTGCATGGTCACATTGTTCCTGCTTGAACCATGTAACTATTGTATGTGCCATACCTGTAGAATGCCTGTGGAAGCCGTAACTGCTCTAAAATTTAAATAAAATGTTTCTGGTACCCAAGCATAGCACATTTATTTGAAAATGGTTTTCAATTGTCAATTTGACACTGAAAAGTTAAAAACAAATGGAAACAAGGAAACAAAGAAATGTAGCACTAACTCTCGGTGGAGCTGCTGGTTTAAGCGGGCTTGTTACCTTCACTCTCCTTCCCTCTGTTTTACCGGCACCGGGTCTAGGGTTCCGTCGAGTTTACCTCTGGACGATACACGCACCAACACTTGAATACGTTTTCAATGCTTTAATAAACAATTTACTAAGGAAGTAACAGGAAAGAGGCAGAAGGGAAACCTTGATAAATGTTCTGGTAGATTTTGGATATTACAATAGGATGCGCTCCCCTCGTGGGACACACTCTTTGCTCTCACTTGCCTAGCAGCCAGTACGTAGCACGAACAAAAGTCTCTGCCACAGACTTATGTGGGATAAACCTGTACGATCCTCTGCCACAGGATGTATTGGTTTTCTGCAATGAACGTCAGTCACAGTGCTTGAACCTTTAAGCCAACCCGGCAACACTATGCTGTATAGTTACTTTTTAGGATACGTCCTCCAACCGAGTCACCAGGCCCCTCTCCAGACCAGCACGCTGCGTGATCCTTCCATGACGGGTCCTCCCCTGGGATCTCCTCGGTGGTCCAGCTTCTTCCCTTCTGGATAGACAGCTCAGGACCATTCCTCGGCTGCTGTGGGAGGCCCCAGACAAGCTTCTGGGCCCACCCCTGCGCCGTAGCGGTGTGGGCCTCCGGAACGGAGGACCACGAGATTGCTCTCTAACGCATACCTGTCGGCCAGGAGGGCAAGCAGGTGGCTGTAAAACCGACCCACAATATGGCGTCTGTCCCATAAATACCCTCGCCCAGAATGCAACTCGGAGGACCACCTCCACCGAATTGTCTCCGGGACAGAGGAGCATCCATACGATTCGACACGTTGCCTTTCCAACACTGGCCAGTTATAACAGCGGCACCCACCGGTCAGTATGGAAACACACACAATGTCAGCCAAGCTGGAACAGAGGAAAACCTACCCTATTTAACGAACAAGTTTAAATTTACCTAACATATGGTAGATCGCAAATCTACCAGCGCTACAGAAATAAAATTAAAAAATAAAGTAGAAGTGAAGGCAAAACTTTTTTTTAGCTTTTAAAGTGGAGAGGGATTATAATACCTCTCAGGTTTTATTGCTACAAAAATAGAAATTGAAGCGCCACACCACTGCTAAGAGGTTCAAATACAAGCTTATTCCAAAAAAAGTCAGGGGATCAATTCAAAGAGTAGCCAATGTATTTAGGGGGTCTAAAAACCATCAATCTATTTAGATTCTCATTTTTGTCTGTGGTCCTTGTATATTAATTATCTATTCAATATTACCTGATGTTAATTTTTATAAATTCAATAATGTTAGCTATTTGGTTTTAACTATGACCCCGAGGAGGGGATATGGTACTGATATGGAGATTTCCTTATGTTTTTTATAGTCCTTATAAAGGGGGAATTTTTCGACCCCTAAAACATGTTGGTTCATTTCAGGTCCGAAATTCAGCCAAAAATTCGGTGCATGAGGTACTTTGCTATGTTAATCCCACATTTTCTGACGTTTGTTGTTTACAAGTTAAAATCTGTATTTTTTGCTAGAAAATTACGTAGAAGCCCCAAACAATATAGATTTTGAAACAGAGACCCTAGAGAATAAAATGTTGGTCGTTACAATATTTTATGTCACACTGTATTTGCGCAGCGGTCTTTCAAATGCAATTTTTTTGGAAAAAACACACTGTTATGAATTAAAAAAACAACAAAACAGTAAAGTTAGGCTAATTTTTTTGTATAATGTGAAAGATGTTGTTATGTTGAGTAAAAAGATACCTAACATGTCATGCTTTAAAACTGCTCATGTTTGTGGAATTGAGACAAACTTTGGTACTTAAAAATCTCCAAAAGCGACGCTTGAAATTTTTTTACAGGTTACCTGTTTAGAGTTACAGAGGGGGTCTTGTGCTAGAATTATTTCCCTTGCTCTAACAATCACGGCGATACCTCACATGTGTGGTTTGAACACCGTTTACACACAGTATGTGGGCGCGACTTACGTATGCGTTCGCACCGGCGCACAAGCTCAGAGGGATTGGGTGCTTTACATTATCTTTTTTCTTATTAATTTTACTTTTTTTTTTTTTTTTTACACTGTCCCTTTTATTTTATTATTTTTTTATCACTTTTATTCCTATTACAAGGAATATATACATCCCTTATAATAGAAATAAGCATGGCAGGTCCTCTTTATTGAGAGAGATCTAGGGTTCAAAAAGACCCCAGATCTCTCATTTACCTTTAAAAGCAAAAAAAAAATAAAAATAATTCTGACTTAAAAAAATTGACATCGGAGGTCGCTCTGGTCCTCCAAGGGCATAAAGCAGAGTGAGGGCTATCTTGTCTTCACTTGGCTTCCTGCCTAGCCATGGGCTGCATCGGATCAGTTCCGAGCTCCAGTAGGCTCGGAATTGGCTGGTAAGTGGTGGGAGGGGCACCTCTCCCGCCGCTTAAAAAAGTGATCTTGCTGCAAATCTACCACTGGGACTACTTTTATCTGAAATCCGTCCGCCTAAGGGAAAAAACTATACTGGGGTTATGGCAACTATCTGCTGCCATAACAATGGTATTTAACATCCAAATCATGACGTACATTCCCAGTTAGGCGGTCGGAAAGTGGTCAGAATGAATATGTTGCCCTATGCATGTAACATGACAAATGCAAATACATGCGATTCTGTACCTGTTCATGAAATGTGAATGTGATGCTACCTTAGGGAGACTCACCATCTCTATTTGTCCTGGTGACCAGTAATACTGAAAGTGAAAGAAAACCCCACATTTTTGAGTGGTTCTCAGAACAGGAATAGAGGGAAATCATCCAATGGGGACACTAGTTCCAGTGACTTTGGTGACTACCAGGGATTTAGCTCACTTTGGAGGGATTTCCACTCACTTCCTCTTATGGTTTTAGGACAGGAAGCAAAGGAAAATCTCCCCAGTTGGACATAAACTATATTACCAAAAGTACTGGGACGCCTGCCTTTACACACACATGAACTTTATTGGCATCCCGTTCTTAGTCTGTAGCGTTCAATATTGAGTTGGCCCACCCTTTGCAGCTATAACAGCTTCAACTCTTCTGGGAAGGTTGTCCACAAGTTTTAGCAGTGTATCTATTGGAATGTTTGATCATTCTTCCAGAAGCACATTTGTGAGGTCAGACACTGATGTTGGATGAGAAGGCCTGGCTTGCAGTCTTCACTAATTTATCCCAAACGTGTTCTATCGGGTTCAGGTCAGGACTCTGTGCAGGCCAGTCAAGTTCCTCCACCCCAAACTCGCTCATCCATGTCTTTATGGACCTTGCTTTGTGCACTGGTGTGCAGTCATGTTGGAACAGGAAGGGGCCATCCCCAAACTGTTCCCAAAGTGTTGGGAGCATGAAATTGTCCAAAATAACTTGGTATGCTGACGCCTTAAGAGTTCCCTTCACTGGAACTAAGAGGCCAAGTGCAACCCCCTGAAAAACAACCCCACACCATAATCCCCTCTCCACCACATGATTTGGACCAGTGCACAAAGCAAGGTCCATAAAGACATGGATGAATGTGTTTGGGGTGGAGGAACTTGAATGGCCTGCACAGAGTCCTGACCTCAATCTGATAGAAAACTTTTGGGATGAATTAGAGCAGAGACTGCGAGCCAGGCCTTCTCATCCAACATCAGTGCCTGACCTCACAAATGTGCTTCTGGAAGAATGGTCAAACATTCCCATAGACACACTCCTAAACCTTGTGCACAAAATTTCCAGAAGAGTTGAAGCTGTTATAGCTGCAAAGGGTGGGCCAACTCAATATTGAACCCTACGGACTAAGACGTCATTAAAATTCATGTGCGTGTAAAGGCAGGCGCCTCAATACTTCTGGTAATATAGTGTAGATGGCAAAAAAATCTGACAGGAGTTGTAATCCTCCCTTACGCTATCCAAAATTAATTGCCTTCAGATCTACTTTAATGGCAAAAAAAACCAGCAGCAAAACAATAGATTACGGACAGAAGCAGTTAATTAGAGTTGATTAGACTGGTAAAGTAAAGTTTAATATGGAATACATTTTATTAAAAATAAATGTTTTTCTTGTTTCTTTAACCACTTGCCTACTGGGCACTTTCACCCCCTTCCTGCCCAGACCAATTTTCAACTTTCAGCGCTGTCACACTTTGAATGACAATTGTGCGGTCATGCAACACTGTACCCAAAATGAAATTTTTTTATCAATTTCTTCACACAAATAGAGTTTTCTTTTGATGGTATTTAATCACTGCTGAAACAAAAAAAGACAGAAAATTTTGAAAAAAAGTTTTTCTTTGTTTCTGTCAGCAAATTTTGTAAATAAGTAATTTTTGTCCTTTACTAATGTGCGCTGAAAAACAACCCCAATCGGCACTGATAGGCTTCACTGATGGGCACCGATGTGGTGGCACTTTTGGGCACTGATGAGGCAGCACTGAAGGGCACTGATTAGGTGGCACTGATGAGGAGGCAGGATAATTTGCCGCAGTGATGGGCACTAATAGGTGGCACTGATATGCAGCACTGATGAGCACTGATAGGTGGCAATTATGGGCACTGATAGGCAGGGCCGTTTTTAAGGCAGGGCAAAAGGGGCAGCTGCCCTGGGCCCTGTCATTGCTGTGGGGCCCAAAGCAGCTGCTTCATACTTGCCAACTATTCTGGTTTAAATTCCCTCCCCCCTGAGGTTTTAGTCCTGTGCTGTGTCCCAATATCTCAGTGTGAAGTGCTACTACTAATGCTGCCCAGCCCTGCCCTATTGTTGTGTACAGATGACTCATCTGCAGACCCTGTTTTTACATGTAAATTACTGGCATTCATATGTAAATAGTGACGGCATTCATATGCAAACAGCGGCCGGCGGCATTGATATGTATATCATGCCCCCCTGAGGTCATATCCACAGTAATCTCTAGCAACCAATCAACAAGCAGAAATCATAAGCTGTAACCTCTAGCAACTAATCAGTGAGCCGTAATGTGTGCTGTAACCTCTAGCAACCAGTCAGTGAGCGGTATTGATACACTGTAACCTCTGGCAACCAATCGCAATAGCTGCCTGATCTGATTCAGTAAACTGATTTTAAGTCTAGCTGCTATTTATTGTCTCAGAGCAGTTGGAGAGCAAAACTGCATGAGGGGCCCAAGAAAAGTTTTGCCCAGGGTCCAATCAATATTAAAGATGGCCCTGCTGATAGACGGCACTGGTGGGCAATGGTAGGTTGCACTGATAGGCACTAAAGAGCAGCACTGATGGGCACTGATGGATGGCACTGATGGGCACTGATGGGTGGCACTGATGAGCAGGCACTGATGGCCACTGATAGGCAGCGCTGACAAAAGAGGCTTGTTACTCCAGGTAAGGTAATGAAGCCTGATGGAACTGGTGGGTACCCGCCTCGGCTTGCCTCCACAATCAATGTATAAGAAGAATAGGCTGCACACCACAGTATATGATCCAAAATCCTTTATTGGGACATTCCAGAGTGACACCACAGGACCAGAGTGCCTGGTAGATGCGTTCCACACTACAATTAGTGCTTAGTCATTACACTGCACTGACTGGCATCACAAATGGGCACTGATTGATGTCACTGATGGGCACTGATTGGTGTTGATGGGCACTGCTGGGGCTGTACTGTAATCAGGGCACTGATGACCTGTACAGGTCTCCCTGCGAGGAGATGCCACTGATCGGCTCTCCTCGCCACACACTCTGTCAGTGTGAGGCGAGGAGAGCCAATAAACGTCACTTCCTTGTTTACATTAGACCGGCTGTGCCCAATCACATGGGTAAAGAGCCGCGTCATCGGCTCATTATCGAGACCAGGGACGCACCGTGTCCTAGGAACACGGCACGATCACCACGCGCCCCTGCGGGCACGCGAGCGAGAGCAGTGGTTCTGGAGTGCCATTATATGATGTCATCCCAGAATGAAGGGGATTCCGAATGCTGTCATTATACAATACGGCGGGCGGCAAGTGGTTACCTGATGTCATATGCAGATCAAAGATCACAGCAATGATACAGTAAATACAATGAAACAATACATTGTTTGTTACATTAGACATTCTGCAAGTGTCATTTTACACAAAAGCAGATGTATTTCACCAGCTACTCCTGCAGGGTAATACAAAGCAATTCCTGGCTGTTATTTTGACAGCCGGTAGTTGCAGGTAATAGTGGAGGGGGAAGCAATGGCAGGGGTAGAAAAGGATGTAAGAGATATGTCTTGAAGCTTTGTTGAAATTTTTTAAGCTATATCTCCTACATTTAGAATCCTCAAGTGGTTAATAAAATATGGAATTATTATTATTTGCGATAGGGCCAAACCCCAATTAGAGCATGTCTTAATGAGCTTTAGAAGCTGCTTAAGTTTTTCCATTTTAAATTGCCTCACTTAAAATAGTATTGCAAGTTAATTAAAATAAAGTAAAGCAATCTGTTCCTGATAATTTATTAAGAGTTTAAAAGATGTTTGACACTCACAATGAAATTAATTTGCAGGTGTATGGTTCCATATATTCATTTCACACAGTGGTTAATTCATCCCACAGTAATATTTTTATAGACAAATATAGAAATTAACTGTTGATATCAGAGATTCCTGTCTCTTGTATTTTGTATTAAACTATAGTTTACGAATTAAGGATCACAATTAGAGTTTTGCTTTGAGGAAGAGTTACATATTACAAAATTAACAAAAAATAGTTAAACTTCTATTCTAGGCATATATAAAAGACATGTTCTATATTTATTTATATCTACATATTTCTCTTCTGATTTTTTCCCTAATAAAAAAAGATCTTAAAGCAGGATTAAACAAAAAACAAAAATGTAATGTATTGCAGCTTATCAATCATTAGATGTGGTGGCTGCATTCGTTTTCTGTGTTTAGGCTATTTTCCCTGTTTTCACCTGGTGATCTGGCCAGTAACACACCTCCTGTATTAGAGCGACTCCCACAGCAGCATTGTCAGTCTGGGGGAGGGGAGTGTTATATGTACTGGCAATATTTGGATACACTGAGAAACTGAAGCCAGACTTCAGCTCACACCGCAGTTACACAAGCAGCTACAGCAACAGTTTTTCTCTTTTTGGGATAAAGGTTTTACATAAATAATAAAAAAAAGTGATCACTGTAAGCACCCCTGTCAGTGTTCAATGGTTTGTCTCAACACTCCAACTGATACATTTGCAGGAAAGCTTGTTCTGTTGAAAAACAACAGAGTTACTGGCTGTATCATGATTTAAGAAAAAAAAAAGTCTAAATATTATTAATAATAAAAAACTAGAAAAGTTACAATTTCTGGGGAAATTGTGAAAGTGTTCTTGCCTCTACAACTGGAGTGGGCGGAGTAACTGGGTGGGGTGGAGTGGCTTGAGTAACTGTGAAAAGTGTTAAAAAGCTTAATATTTTAAAAAGTATAAATAGTAGTAAAAAAGTTCCATCATTCGCTGAAAGAGCTGAACATTTTTTTCAAAAGTAATTTTTTTTTTCAAAAATGAATTTTTTTTAATCAAAAATGATTTTTTTTTCTTCAAAAATGATTTTTTTTTTCAAAAGTAATTTTTTTTTTCAAAGGTAATTTTTTTTTTCAAAAATGAATTTTTTTATTTCAAAAATAATTTTTTTTTCGAAATTATTATTTTTTTTAAAGTAATTTTTTTTTCAAAAATAATTTTTTTTTTCAAAAATATTTTTTTTTTTCAAATATATTTTTTTTTCAAAAATAATTTTTTTTTTAAAAGAAATTTTTTTTTCAAAAATATTTTTTTTTTTCAAAAATAATTTTTTTTTTTTTCAAAATTTTTTTTTTTTTTTCAAAAATATTTTTTTTTTTACATGGGGCGGTCATAATGTTTTGGCTGATCATGGGGTGGTCATAATGTTTTGGCTGATCATGGGGTGGTCATAATGTTTTGGCTGATAATGGGGTTGTCAGCTTTTGTCACTTCCCACTCTAGTTTTGAACATTTCGCCATTCATTCCTATGGGACCAATTTTGCCGCAAAAACGTCATTTCGTGGACCATTCGGCAAAACATTCCACAAAGTAATAACACACCAATCGGGAACAATCCGCTCGTTTCGGTATATTATTTGTCTCTGTAGTGTGAAAACTGTGGGAGGAGTCTACAAGCATTATCAAGTCTAGCAGATGAAGTCACATGCATTTGGAGTGTCTCAGCATCTTGTGTTTACAACCACTGTTTCCTAGCAACGCTCATGCCCTGTTTATGCTTCCCAAATACTGCTTCATCAAAACTGCCCCATCAGAATTACCCCATCAAAACTGCCCCATCATATTCCTCTATTATAAATCAGTACATGGTGTGTCTGTCCCCTCCCCCGGGCTCTGTAATCAGCTGAGATGCTCCAGCCACCTCCCCCCCTGTGTATAACAGAAGCTTTGGTAACCATGGCAACAAAACAAACACTAACAGTACACTCTGATTAATGGCTAAAATTTCCTGAAATGACCTCTAAACAAATGGCCGTATTTTAAAAACTATACATCCTACAGCGAAGATCTTTATATTGTGAGAATCACAAGACCCAGACCTAGATTTTGATGTATAGTATGTCTCTGAAATATTAAAAATGAAGGCACAGTCGCAGTTTAGAAATTGCCCTTCAAATTTGGAGGGGGCTAGAGTGTAGTTTCAATGAATGTCAATGGACAGCGTGAGTTGCAAACAAATGGTCATATTGTGAAAACTATCAGGACTATGGCTTAGCCGTGGACATGTTTAGTGGCAGCAGGGATAGCTGAACGTTTTGATATAAGATTTGTGTAGGTAGGCTTGAAAATGAGGGAATGGCGGCAGTTTAGAAATCATGTTCTGATTTTCCAGCTTTTGTCATCTCCCACTCTAGTTTCCCCATTCATTCCTATGGGACCAATTTCGCCGCAAAAACGACGATATTTCGTGAACCATTCGGCGAAACGTTCCACAAAGTAATAGCACACCATTCGGGAACAATCCGCACGTTTCGGTATATTACTTGTCTATGTAGTGTAAAAACTGTGGGAGGAGTTAGGGTGGTAAATTTGGCTATAATAATAAGAATAATATATATGTGAGATAACAGTAAGTGGTCTTGCTATGCAAGAACACTTAAAAACGAATGCACCACATCTAAGAATTGGTAAGCTGCAATATAATAAATGTTTGCTTTTAGGTAAACCACTTGCCAACCAGCCACCGTCATTATACAGAGGCAGGTCGGCACGATCCCGCAAATCGCCGTAGGTGTACGTTGGCACCTTTAAGGGAGATAGAACGGTGGGGGCCCTGGTGCGTATGGCCGGCGGCCGCGATGTCCACCGGCCACCCACGATTGCGGGCACGGGAGCCAGAACAGAGATGTGTGTATGTAAACACACAGATCCCCGTTCTGACAGGAGAGGAGAGACAAATCTGCTGTTCCCAGTAATCAGAAACAGCGATCTCTCTCCTCCGCCAGTCAGACCCATTCCCCCACAGTTAGAAACACACATGAGGGAACACATTTAACCCCTTGATCGCTCTCTAGTGTTAACCCCTTTGTTTCTAGTGACATTTACACAGAAATCAGTGCACTTTTATAGCACAGATTGCTGTATAAATGTCGATGGTCCCTCAAAAGTGTCCGATCTGTCCGCCGCTATGTTGCAGTCCCGCTAAAAATCGCAGATCGCCGCCATTACTAGTAAAAAAAAATTAAAATGCCATAAATCTATCCCCTATTTTGCGCAAACCAATAAATATACACTTATTTTTTCTTATTTTTATATATTTTTTTACCAAAAATATGTAGAAGAATATATATCGGCCTAAACTGATGAAGAAATTAATAAAAAAAAATTTTTTTTTTTGGGATATTTATTATAGCAAAAAGTATAAGGCCCCTTTACTGGAGCGGGGGCGGCGTCGGCGGTAAAGCGCCACTATTGTTAGCGGCGCTTTACCATCGGTATTCGGCCGCTAGCGGGGCGGTTTTACCCCCTGCTAGCGGCCGAGAAAGGGTTAAAAACCACCGCAAAGCGCCTCAATATGTAGTATAGCCGCTCTCTCCAATTGATTTCAATGAGCAGGAGCGGTGTATACATCGCTCCTTCACCGCTCCAAAGATGCTGCTGGCAGGACTTTTTTTCCCGTCCAGCTAGCGCACCGCTCCAGTGTGAAAGCCCTCGGGGCTTTCACACTGAAGACACAGCAGCGGCTGTTTTGGGTCGGTTTGCAGGCGCTATTTTTAGCGCAACAGCGCCTGCAAACCGCCCCAGAGTAAAAGGGGCCTAAAATACTGTTTTTTTTCCAAAATTGTCACTCTTTTTTTGTTTATAACGCCGCAAAAAATAAAAACCGCTGAGGTTAACAAATACCACCCAAAAAAAAGCTCTATTTGTGGGAAAAAAAGGACGTCAATTTTGTATGGGTACAGCGTCGCATGACCTCGCAATTGTCAGTTAAAGCGATGCAGTGCCGTATCGCAAAAAGTAGCCTGGTCATTAGGGGGAAAATCTTCCGGTCTGTAAGTGGTCAAATACTGCTTTAAAGCTCTAAGGTATCCCGTAGCGGGCCTTTAAGGTTGAATCCATGTCATATATTTACAGTCCATATTGAGATGTATTTAAGTGGTTTAAAGTGTTTGTAAAGGTTCAGATTTATTTTCTTTGAAATAACAAACATGTTATACCTACCTGCTCTGTGCAATTTTTTTGCACAGAGCAGTCTCCTGTTCTCCAGTTCCCGCCCCCCTACCGAGTGCCCCCATAGCAAGCTGCTTGCTATGGGGGCACTTATGCAGGCTCGCGCCTGGCCCCTCCCCCTTGTTGAGTGCCCCCACAGTGCGCAGCTCGGCCCCGCCCCCTGCTCCCTCCTCACTGGCTGGTATTGACAGCATTGGGAGCCAATAGCTCCCGCTGGTGTGTCTTAGCCAATGAGGAACGAGAGACCCAGGATAGCTTCTGCTCTCATGCACATCGCTGGATCGGGATCAGGCTCAAAATTAGGTGAAAATTAGGTGCAAACCTTCAGCCTTTAGGACCGCTTTAAAGCAGAAAAAGGAGAAGCTCGGCTTGTTTGCATCCCCCCTCCACTGCCACATTTGGCAGCGGGTACCTGCTTTTGACAGATCTGTGCATAAGTTCGGCCCCCCTCCTTCTCCCTGCAGCTTTCTGGCACTCATCACAAGTCCTAGAAAACTGCAGGACCATTCACAAAGCTCAGCGCGGCTTGCGAATGTGCAGTAGGAGACCAGCTGTGAAGCTAGAAGGCTTCAGTTTATCTTACCTAAGATGCTGTCCCCTGCACATGAAGCCGATTGAAGAATCAACTCGAGTGAGGACATCGCTGGATTCCTGGACATGAAAGTGTCATATTAAAAATCAGCATCTACAGTATTTGTAGTATTTGTAGCTGCTGACATAAATTTTTTTTTGGGGGGGACTGGAGCTCCTCTCTAGACCCCTTTCACGTGGGTCCTCCGATCAGGTCCGCCTGTCAGTTTTTCAGGTGGACCTGATTGGACGCTCCATGCGCCTCTATGGAGCAGCGGATATTATTATTATTATTATTATTATTATTATACAGGATTTATACAGCGCCAACAGTTTATGCAGCGCTTTACAATATAAAAGGGAGACAATACAGTTATAATACAATAAAATACAAAAGGATTAGGAGGGCCCTGCTCAGAAGAGCTTACAATCTAATAGGGTGGGGCAGGTGGTACAAAAGGTTGTAACTGTGGGGAATGAGCTGTTGGAAGTGGTAGAAGATTCGTTGGAGACATGATAGGCTTTCCTGAAGAGATGAGTTTTCAGGGATCGCCTGAAGGTAGCAAGAGTAGGGAATAGCCGGATAGATGGAGGTAGCGAGTTCCAGCGGTCTGCAGACATTCACTGGTATCCGATCCTGTCAGTGAAATCCAGACGGATGGAAACCATCGGTCTGGAGGATCAGATCAGATGGGATCGGATGAAAACAGACAGGCGGACCATTTTCATCCAATTTCTCCTCCGTTTTCACCCGATCTCTCCCTCATAGAGGAGAGCGGGGCTCTGACAGATCTATCTATCTATCTATCTATCTATCTATCTATCTATCTATCTATCTATCTATCTATCTATCTATCTATCTATCTATCTATCTATCTATCTATCTATCTATCTATCTATCTATCTATCGCCTCGTACACACGATCAGATTTTCCACAGAAAAAACCTCGGACAGGGACAGTATGTAAAAATCTGTGTTTTTTTAAAAAATCCCAAAAGCTGCTTTGCCTCTCCAGTACCTTTTCAGAGTGTATATGTGTATGTATACTGTGTGTGTATATTGTGTGTCTGTGTGTGTATACCGTATGTGTGTGTGTGGGTATACTGTGTGGCCCCATAATCTTCTCCTATTGCCCAGGGGCCCCATAATCTCCAATTGCCCGGGGGGCCCCATAATCTCCTATTGCCTGGGGGCCCCATGAGTTGTCAGTCCGCCCCTGGTCCTACATAATATTGCTTGGTGGAATAGACTCCGTTGTTGGGAGTTGTGTTGCCAATCAATATCCATATGTGTAAAAGCTCACCTATGGCCATATCTTTTAGATTTTAAACTATATCTTAATATCAAAAGTAAATATATTTTCTTTTAAAATGATTTCCTGATCTGTTAGATATTTATCAGTTCTAAAACATTCACTCCTTAGCCTAAAATGATTGCATCGCCCACCCCCCCTTCCTCAAATCTAACTCTAAATAACTTGTTCTGTTATGCGTTTCAGCTCCTTCATCTGCAAAAATAATTATTTTCGAAATCTTGCCAATGTGTGAATGTTAATGGAGCTCAATGGACGCTAACGTCAAGGAATTAGATATTCTGA